>NC_091119.1:120704460-120939460 GCF_040183065.1 Periplaneta americana
ACTTCTCTGGCACTTATCGGACGGTTAAAAACCGTTCAACCGTTTAAGAGATGCAAATCTTTATTGTCGGAGATAGGGCTGGGGACGGAGCGGTTCGGTTCGGAGCAGTTACTGTGACGTCATTACTCGGTTGATCCGAGTACAGTACCGAGTACAAATTTGTGGCGGCAGATTTAAAATTTAGATAGATTGAGTCGATTTTAGAACGTACTTTGAAAGTGAAACCAAGCGTGTTTTAAAAGCGTTGTAGTAAAGCGCTTTCGCTTTGCCAATTGACGAGAAAAAAGTACTTCTCTTCATTGCAAAATGATAGTTGCAAATTTTATTTGCGAGATTACAACTATTTGCGGAGTTATTTTATATGAAAGGCCTATTTAACTTTCAGTGTTATATATGACAGACGAAATAAAATTGATAAAATAATTTATAATATTAACAGCTAATAAATTAACATGTGAGGTAAACGTTAAACGCTGCAGCTAAGTAAAAAAAAAAGATACAAAGAAACGGGCTCCACGAAGCGCTGCCTAAAACACTTAAAAATAACATACAGCATTATTTACTATTACGGAAAGTGGATAAAATAATCAATAAAACGTGGAAGAACATAATGTTTATTTATTTTATAACATTACTAGCCTTCAATACAACCATTTTCTGTTTACTGAAGAGTAACATTATTGATAAATTAAAGTAATTAGGTAACATAATTCGTAGAAATGAATACAAATAAAATGATGACTGATGAGGTAAGACAAATCCAATAAACACAAATAGAAGAAAAATATAGGCCTAATGCACTACCTTTTTAAAAATATTTTAATATTAATCAAACACACTAATATGATGATGATAATAATAATAATAATAATAATAATAATAATACGTATGACTTTTAAGGAACCCGGAGGTTCATTGCCTCCCTCACATAAACCCGCCGTCGATCCCTATCCTGAGCAAAGTTAATCCAGTCTCTACAATCATAACCCACCTCCCTCAAATACATTTCAATATTATCCTCCCATCTACGTCTCGGCCTCCCCAAAGGTCTTATTCCCTCCGACCTCCCAACTAACACTCTATATGCATTTCTGGATTCTCCCATACTTGCTGCATGCCCTGCCCATCTCAAACGTCTGGATTTAATGTTCCTAATTATGTCAGGTGAAGAATACAATGCATGCAGTTCTACGTTATGTAACTTTATCCATTCTCCTGTAACTTCATCCCTCTTAGCCCCAAATATTTTCCTAAGCATCTTATTCTCAAACACCCTTAACCTCTGTTTCTCTCTCAAAGTGAGAGTCCAAGTTTCACAACCATACAGAACAACCGGTAATGTAACTATTTTATAAATTCTTTCAGATTTTTGACAGTAGACTAGATGACAAAAGCTTCTCAACCGAATAATAACAGGCATTTCCCATATTTATTCTGCGTTTAATTTCCTCCCGAGTGTCATTTGTATTTGTTACTGTTGCTCCAAGATATTTTAATTTTTCCATCTCTTCAAAGGATAAATTTCCAACTTTTATATTTCCATTTCGTACAATATTCTGGTCATGAGACGTAATCATATACTTTGTCTTTTTCGGGATTTACTTTCACACCTATCTCTTTACTTACTTCAAGTAAAATACCCGTGTTTTCCCTAATAGTTTGTGGATTTTATCCTAATACAGTCACGTCATCCGTATAAACAAGGAGCTGATGTAACCCGTTCAATTCCATACTTTCTCTCTATTATTATTATTATTATTATTATTTAGGATTATTATTATTATTATTATTATTTACAGTAATATGTTCAGACTGTCAGTGTTCATTAGCTCCACTTGACAGGTCATATAATAGGATGAACTCCTCTTCAATACTAAAGACCTTTCAGCCCGCCTTGGGGATAAGGAAATAATTTGTCCTGCAGCAGAAAATATTGAAATACAACAGTACCTACGTGAACTCTGTTTGAACGTTTGAACTGACCGGTAACGGCTACGGTTAACCGAGTAACTTCGGTGCTCCGCTGCCAAGCACATAAACCGATAGAACCGAGTAACTCAACAGTTCTATTCGCTCCGTCCCCAGCTCTAGTCGGAGAGCTACGGTAAAAGAGAACTTACAAGAGGAACAAGATGTCGACAGCCTAGTCGTGGTAACCAATTTGATGGATTTCGATTGGAGAAGAGTAATTTTCTACTACGGAACAACTATCTCATCCGATTGGAACGTTATCGTGAACCAGGCACCAAAGATCGGGACGATTTAGCATGTCAAGTTGGGGCTGGATCTCTCGCAATGGTGCTGGCGTGCTAGAGCGCATCGATGGCCGTCTTGTGGAGCCGCAGTATTTGCATTTTCTGGAAAACTTACTGCTTCCTTCAGTCCGAGTTTGATATCCCGAAGGAAATTTAATTTTCCTGCAGGATAACCACCCCAGACACTATTTCATAAACGTTCAGAGATAGTTCTCGAGAAGGCCCGAGATCGACCTTATACCTTGACCTCCCAAGACACCTGATTTGAACGTTATCGATAACGTGTGCGCTGAACTGAAACGGAGGAGGATCGAAAAATATCTCAATGACCCTCCTTGGAATTCAGATCAGTTGTGGGATCGAGTTCTGGCTACCTGGGAAGATCTCGCTGATGACAAGAACTATTTCCGAAACTTGGTCGGCTCTGTGCCCCGAAGTTGCCAAGCAATGATAAATTCCGGTGGCATGTGGATGAGATATTAGGTCCACATGTCTTTTTTACGTTTTTGGATTAGTTTATCTTTGTTTTATTTCGGCACCAAAAATATAAACTGTATTTTGTTCTTATTCTCCAAGTCGAGCCAAGTATTAACCCGCAGATATTAGGCAAAAAAAAAAAAAAAGTCAATGCAGAGAGGTAACATGTATGACATATAACAATGTTATTTAAAAAAATAAAATAAAATCCCCACCTGAACTCGGGCCCCCTACGTCGCAAGCCAGCATGTTACTGACTGCTCCAACGGGGCGAACAGTTTAGAGACGGCACAAAGAGAGAGGCTTGCAGGCGCCCGACTTGAACTTAAAGGAGACAATACACACAAATTTACTGGTGTGAATCGCTCTTCAATACTTTTAAGTTTTTCAGCAGCAAGAGTCACTCCATCAATTGATTCTAAGACTACAGATACGGAAATAAAATTTGGTGCTCCTTTATTGTATAAGTTTCGCTTGCAACACACTGTGCATGTGCACTAAACAAGAGTCCCTGTGTAGCCTATATGCTACTTGTGGACATTCGGCGAAATTGTTGCCTACATACAAGTAGACACCCATCAAGACTAGCTCCAAATTTTAATTCCGTATCTGTACAAAGAACAAACTGCTCTTATAAAACATTTCCTTTCTAACTGAATGTAATTTTTATGCCAGTCTTCAGACTGTAATTTTGCACAGACCGACAGAATTCCGGTACGAAAATTCTGATCTTCTCTTACGAAGATACCTGTCTTCATATTCGTAATTTTCATAGTGTATTCCATCGTGGTTGGGAGTAGCAATCTACCTGGTTGTCTTTGCTGTCGCTTTATTTAAAAGACCCAGATTCGATTTCTCGCAGCTTTGAACAGAATCTTTGGAACATCGTTTCTTTTACTTTTCATTCTCGTTCTGCATGCTTTGTTTGCGTTAAGCCCTATCCGTGTTCTACAACGGAGGTGCTGTCATTCTGGCTGAACTACATATATAACTTGTCACGCAGGGGAGGATCTTCCAATTACCCGTGGTTTCTGACACAGCATCCAGGAAATAGCTTTCAGTTGGACGCAAGTGTGTCTACTGGTGAATCACAGCCTAGCTGTTAAATATAACTATGCTGCAGTTATTACACAATATTAGTTGTTCATTGAAGGTGCTGGGGTTGCTGTCAGTTTGCGTCGGGAATGCCACAAGGTGCCAAGATCGACGCGCTCTCAAAATGATGTCGCGGCTGGCTAAGTATTAGTAATGGCGAAACAAGACATGCAAATGAGATGCGTTGGACTGCTCTTCGTTCGAATCATTTTTCAGATCCCCTATTTAACTTAAGAACTTTTATAAGTTACACAAATCTCTCTCTGTCTCTGTTTATAATTTATAATTACATCAGTTTTCCTGAAATCAAGGAGTCCGGAAAGAAAAAAAAATATTGCAAGTTGCTAAGTGCATTGTCTTCGGAGGTTCGTCGCATCATACTACACTTTCAAAGTGTACCAGCAGCTCAATATGGGGACTATCAGACTTTTGCAAGAACTTCTCTGAACAATTTTATACTACAAAGTTTCTACACCCCTTCTATTAGAAGTGTTCAGTTTGTTATGCTTGTTTCGACCCAGAAGTATTATTCTGAAAATTTGCATTATATTATAATAGCATTATCGTATAAAGAAATGTTGAGTGATTGACTGCATTAAGTAATTTCTATCCGTTCTTAAGCCTTGCAAATTACTCAGTCTTAAGAGACTTCGTCGCAAGTATATATTTCTTGGAGTCTTAAGTATTGTATATAATATCAATTTCACTACCTTCAGCCGTTACCCTCATAATCTGAAACTTTGACATAACGAGGTCGAAAATAGTGGATTTTTTTTTTTAGTTGCTACATAAAATGCATAATCAGAACTGCGTAATATACAGAGGGTATCAAAAAATGTATACACACTTCAAGCAAAGAAAAAACTATGTTAACATAACAAAGCTGAATTCACACAAACGGAAAATGATGAGCACTAATCATCTTAGACTTTTACAGTTACAACAGTTGCTCAAAATGCCCACCATGGGCGTCGAAAAAGTATGTTAACATAACAAAGCTGAATTTACACACACAGAAAATGATGAACGCTAATCATCTTAGACTTTTACAGTTACAACAGTTGCTCAAAATGCCCACCATGGGCGTCGACACACTTCTGAGTACGTTGAACTACTGTTCGAGCAGCGTTTGCGAAAGTGTCCTCAGCGATTCCAGCACATGCCGTTTCAATTTCTTCCCGAAGTGCTGCCAGTGTAGCTGGTTTTCTACGGTATACAACATTCTTAAGAGTCCCCCATAGGTAAAATCCAACGGAGTTAGATCCGGAGAACGCGGTGGAAACTCGGATCTCATCGTCCTATCCAGTGCCCTGGAAGATTGTCATCAAGGTACGCACGTACATCTCGGTGGTAATGTGGTGGTACATCATCCTGTTGGAAGTAAAATTCCTCATTTTCATAGAGTGTGTCGACCTGGTTGGCAAGTTGGTATAGCGCTGGCCTTCTATGCCCAAGGTTGCGGGTTCGATCCCGGGCCAGGTCGATGGCATTTAAGTGTGCTTAAATGTGACAGGCTTATGTCAGTAGATTTACTGGCATGTAAAAGAACTCCTGCGGGACAAAATTCCGGCACATCCGGCGACGCTGATATAACCTCTGCAGTTGCGAGCGTCGTTAAATAAAACATAACATTTTTTTTCATAGAGTGTACGATTGGCGGGTAAGAAGGATTTGCGTAACATGTTCAGGTACGCTTGACCAGTTACTGTCCATCTAAAAAGAATGGTCCAGTTAGACCCCTGGATGACAACCCACTCCAAACATTAATTCCAGGTAAATTAACAGCTTTTTCCACAGAAACATGTGGATTGTTTGCACACCAGTAGACGCAGTTATGCCGGCTAACAGTTTCGTTCAACTTAAATTGCGCCTCATCGGACCAAACAACTTTCCCTACGAAGGCCTCATTCTCTTGCACCATGTTCCGAAACAACTCACAGTACTGCATTCTCCAATCAGGGTCATCTTCATTTAATGCATACAAAAGTCTTGGGATGAAAACTTTCAACTTGGCTGTTTTAATAATATGACGTACGCTGGTTCTGCTAACCCCAGTCTCACGTGCACATTGCTTTGTAGATTTCTGCGGTGAGTGTTCAAAACGTTCCAAAACCATAGCCGAGGACGCGGGGCTTGTTGATGTGCGAGGTCTCCGAGATCTGCCCTTGTAAATATCGCATACGGTACCATGAGTCTCAAATTTGTCACGAATGCTTGTAATTATTAATCGCGTTGGTGGTTCTGTTCTGTACTCAGTGTCCATTGCCGTTGAACTTAACAACATTCTCGGTTCTCCAATACCACTTCAAAATTTCTTTCCGCTGTTCAAACGATAATTTTGGCTCCATTTTGTTAATTGATCTGTCGCGCAGCAATGCTATCATAACGTATTAGTGTCTCATCTGTTTACAGGATATCATACTACACATTACTGTTGTTTTTCGGTCCAACTTTGAAATACATCTCCTGTCAAAGTGTGTATACATTTTTTCGGCACCCTCTGTATAAATTACGTGTTCCTTGCAACTGTTGTTGAATATATAAGGTAAAAACTAATGTGTTGCCCGACGTGTTATCATTTATCAGGCTAAAATGGGCAGTAATTAACAGCAAACATTTCGATTTGTGTTCGCGTCGTTATAGGCGGGCATGCGTCTCTGCTCGGATCTTGATTACCTTACGCCCGGGTAATGATTTTACAATAGCGCGGCAGCGCGGCGCCTGGCGTGTCAGATGCTTCTTACGTCAGCTTCTCACATCTGTATCATCTCGGACATTGAACTAGCTGTTTTAACGTTTCTCCTTCATCTCGCTGAGTGCTGAGTAAGAATTTTTAATATCTCGTGATCTAGTCTGGCTAAAGAGAACTGAACTTGTCTATTGCATGCAAGGAAAAGAACAAACTTTACTATAGGAAAGATACTTTAACATGTCTGTTGCCCTTTGTTAAAACACCTATTTCATGTAGCATGCAATAAGCTTTCGGCGGGAAGTTATCTCCTCACTGCTGTATATTTTGAAGAATAAACATTTTCCCAATTGTAGAATAATTACGTATCCTTAAGTCCATTGAATTTAACATTTCATCCCCCTCTGTTTATTAAAAAAAAACACTAGGTTTAGTGAGAAACTGCTGATATTGCCAATTGTGAGAATAATTTATACTTAAACTACGTCATCGTTCTTCCAACATTTTTTCAGCCGATTCCACAATAGTGTCACCTATTTATAACAAGAAGAACTATTTCAAAGTTTGTCCATTCGTTATATATTTTGTTCTGTTATCCCGTGGTTAGAAAGTTACCTTTCATGATCAGAAAATTATAGTTCAGGTATCTTTGATTGCCAATCAGTGATGTTTCGTGCCTAAAATCACGGGTTCACTACTTTTATGATATTACATAGTTCTCAAACAATTTAATTTAATTTTCTGAAAAAATAAAAAATAAAAATATACTACAGTTCTTTAAAGTAGACAATTGCCTTAAAATATGATGATGATGATGATGATGATGATGATTGTGATCAATTATCTTTGAAAGGACATAGCGATTTTCCTTACGTTATCATTCTGTCTTTCAATATTCTGCCTGAAACCTGAACTAAGCCTTTGCCTAATTTCTGTTCTTCCAAGGACTGATAAATCTAGGCAAGCCTTTTTATGAGCAATAGATTCCTCGTGCTTCTTAATTTTCTGTGTAAAATGGCTTAAATCACACACCAGTGCATGTCCAGCTCGTATCTTTACCCTTAGCAAACATCAGGTACGGGAAACAAAATAATTTATTTGTAGATTCACTAACGCAAATCCGGCTGTTTTTTTTTTTTTTTTTGCATTGAAAGCCCCACAAAATGTCTTACCCTGCTTGTTTGTGCTTGCTTTAAATCAAGTGGAGGTAACGTTCTTCCAAGCGTCTTTATTTTACACTCATCTTTCAAGATTAAAACTGAAAAAAATTGTTTATAAAAGATATTGAATTCTGTTCTTTTTTTCGGAAACGAACACTGGTCACACTCACAGATGAGTATATTAAAACTAAAACACTAAGAAAAACTAAATGGGCATTTAAAGGATTGTATGAAACCATTTAAAGTTTGTGTGACTGCAATCTGTGTATATTTTTGTGTGGCTTTACTTTGTTTATAGTGTTTCTCTCTCTCTCTCTCTCTCTCTCTCTCTATTTATTGTGTAGCTTTACTTTGTATATAGTGTAATTTTTTTCTGTTTATTTCCATTATTGTATTTGTATTCCTGGTGTTGTGGAAGAGAAGGCCTGATGGCCTTAACTACACCAAAATAAATAAATAAATTAATTAATTAATTAATACAAGCAATAACACACGCACATGTGCTACTAGCGTGATATCGGCTACAGATTGGAACTAACTTCGGGTTTGCATCACGAAGTCTTTCGCGTGTCTGCTGTTTCTCGATCACGTGACTACAGCTGTGCTCGTCCAAACACCAGCGCAACCACACGTTTGCCATACAGCATTTCCCCTTACCACATGCCTCGCACGGAAGTTTAGAAGTTGATTCGGCGAAGTTCAGAAGCTGACTCGTCGAGGTTCAGAGGAGAAATTGAACCTCGGAAGCTTACAAGCATGTAGGTATTCGATCTCTGCGGTTCATAGGTTTTCATACGACAAAAATACATCAGAGCCGCAAGTAAACTTATTATAGATGAGCAAGAAACAAAGAATGATAGTGTAAATTTTAAATAAATGTATTTAAACAATTAAATTGTTTTTCCTTATCTTTTCTGAGGGTTTTTTGAACCATTAAACGCAAAGAACGCGCCGCCACTGATGCCAATGCATCTATTGCGCATGCATTATTCGGGTATGCACGTTCTAAATGCATATATCGGATGGATTTTTGTAGTTTTATAGTGTGCTGTGACGGATAGCGAGTTAGTACGCGAAATGCGCTGCTGTTTTAGAAGTTCTTTAGGACAGTGATAGTGTAAGTCACGGGTGTAATTTACCTTCCATCAAGTTGCTTGTTTTTGAAGAGGCTCTGTAAATATATGTCCACGATGAGGCCGCTATGCGAATTGGCATTGCCGCATGGCAAAAAAAAAAAAAAAAAAAAAAAAAAAGTCTGCGAAAGCCAGAACCCAAAAGTGCGCCTCCACCGAGGCCGCTGTGCCAATTGGTATTGCCGCATGGCACAACCAGTCGGAATAGTTCAAAAACATATATTGCGCCTCTTGGACTAATATTACTATTCTTTTTCTGATATTCATTTTTTAATTTCTGTAATAAAATGTAACTGGAGAAAACTTGGTTACCCTGCATCATTACTGCCAGGAAAGGTTTTCAACAACACCACGTATTTGTTTTCTTTAAAAAAAAGACAGTGTCATGTCTCTTGTGCTTATTATATCTTGATATAATACTGAGTTATAAACGTTTTTATCTTAATCTTCATTACAATAAAACGTGCGTTCAAATTTTGATAGCAAATATCCAAAACATCATTAATCAAGGATGGAAAGACTGAAAATTCTAAAAATGTCCGTAATATGTGAACAAAAAGTAATATTTTCCACTGTATATAAAAACGAATTGTCAACAAAATCATAGTACCACGTAGCAGAAATTAAGCCATTTACAGATGTGGAGATTGTTGAGTGCCTTCTGTCTCCATGTGACACTTTATTTTCTAAATTTTGTAATTCAGAACAGAGTACAGGTGAAATAGAATCAATGAACCTGCTCGTGTTAATATGATTTTGCAGATAAGTAGCAGAGTCCGCCTTTTAACTTCAAAATACAGATGCCAGTAATGTGTTACTTTTGTTTCATTATATTGAAATAATAATAATAATAATAATAATAATAATAATAATAATAATAATAATAGGCCAATTCAATCGTTTTGTTGAGAGACAGGTGAAACACGGAATATTAAACAGCTAATACGAGGTATAGACATTTTGTTAAAGATACTTAAACCTCAGTCCTTAGTAGTCACCAAGTATGAAGCCCTCAAAACGTTTTCGACATTTAAATACCAAACACCCAGACCTAAGAGACAAGTCTGTACAATTCTTTGAAAGAAAGCTAAACCTCTTACACAAGGAGTAAACTGTTTTACTGTGGCAACTAGCACTAATGAAAAGCATTCAGCTTACTGGAAAATTCGCATTGCAAAATCCAGTAATCCATATACAATTGCTAAACATTGCTTTTACGGACAATTGTGGATGTAGTGCAAATAATTATTGATAAAAATGAGGCTTACAAGCTCAAAAAATACAGTTCCTAGCCACATTAATAGAACCATTCCTGAATTTTAAAACAATTGAAGTTATTTATATTGTAGGCCTACAAGACATGAATTTTTCCTGAAATACATTATTTCTAATCGTTGATTATGTCTGCAGCATATGCTGACAATGTATTTTATTTGGAGGATATTAGTTGTTAAGGCTGTTTGAATGTTCGTATCACATTCCATTATCGTGCACAAAGTCACAGTGAGATATTGGATTGGTTTGCAGTAATGAAATATCCTAGTGTTTTTAGTTTATTGAAAATTGCGCAATGTGTTTCTTTTAAAGTGTTTGTTATGGGAAAAATTAGCATCTTACGTCTCGGAAGAATCTAGGGTTGCAGTTTCAATCCAGGACACGTAAAGTTTCGAATTTCTTAAAACTCTTGTCAACCGCATTAGAAGTAACTGTAAGCGGGAAACAAATTTATGTTGTCATCGTGTAGGAAAATTCCGTTCAAAAAATAAAACATCACCAAGAGTTAACACAGAAAATTTTCAAGATATGCAGGGAAAACAGAAAAAAGAACATATCAGTTGGAAACTAAGCTGGAATGTGAAGGAATTGTGATTTCTGAAAGAACTGTGCGCAGCAGATTGTACGAGTAAGGTTACAAGTGCTGCATGCCTACTAAAAAGCATTTTTTGACGGATGAAATGATGAAGAAACATCTATTTTGGACAAAGCAGCACAGACATTTCACTATGAAGAGTTGTAAAAGTGTACGTGATAAACATTGTGCATATTCTAATACGTATTTTAAATTTTCATCCAAATTGTTAAATTTCAAAGTTCATACCCCTCATACTGTATTTAGACTATATCTTTCTCAGGTATGCTTTTCGTACGAGTCCAGATCACATATAAATTGCTCATCCCTATGTTAAAATCGGTAGCACTTTGAAGAGAATAACCTCCAGGATCGCCACCCGCCCGTTGTAAACGAACACGAGATGGCAGTACAGTCGCTAATGCATTTCAAATGGGAGTTATGACGTGACTCCTTATGTAATAACCAGATGGCAGCATAGTAAACCTGACAAAAGTTGTTACCGTCAAACCATATAAGGCCGAGCAATCTGGGTATATATGATCTAGGGTACGAGTCAGTCTTCCAGTGCATGATTCATAAAGAAAAGTTTTCCCTACGAAAAAGGTAAGAGAAATTGAATCCTGAATGCATAGTTAAAACTGTGAAGCATCCAACATTGTCCAGGTTTGTTCAGTGATATCAGGAAAAGGTGCAGATCGCCTGTACATTGTTCAGCGGACAATAAAACAGGACCTGTACATCAATATGTTAGAGACATGACTATGTCAGAAAAACATTCCTCGTTTACCTTGCGCTGCCAGGATCCGTCAGGTCTGAAATACACCCCTAGCGCCAAGGAAATAACGTGACATCAAAGTTGTCTCATTGTCTGATTGCAAGAGTAAGCTTCACTGTTTTTACATCGAGAAGCTCTTTGCAACAAAATAATGACCGTCTCGTATGGATTGTTTTAAAATCTGTCAGTAAAGTGGTAAATTCCATCAAAGGAATAGTGTTGCAAAACTATGCTGCTTGGCACGTCTTGTATAGGCTTGGCTTCCATTGAGGGAGACCGACAACTGTCGGTTTCAAGATTGGCATGCCACCTGGCATAATTTGCTTCGCTGCAAAAGCCAACTAGACGTCCACACCAGACGCTTGTGCATATCGTTAATCCTTAAATTGGCAAAACTTCATTTCTTACACCAATTTATTAAACCGTGTCGGACTGTAAAGAAAACAACTATCGCAATGTCCATATTTTATTTATTATTTATTTATTTATTTATTTATTTATTTATTTATTTAACCTGGTAGAGATAAGGCCATTAGGCCTTCTCTTCCCCTCTACCAGGGGATTACAACTACAATATTATAGTATTGTGAAATTTTAATATTCCTACCAATTTTTTTTGTCTGTTCTATTAAAATTATAGCATATAGCCTATTACGGTAACCTGTTGTATCCTATAGGATACTTTGTGAATTTAAGGGTTAACTACAGAAGGCATGGATTAGAAAGAGATTATGAATGAGAATATTCAAATTTTTCTCTGTCAGAGGTTTCCACAATCTTTAAGTGCTGTCTTTCGCCAAGAGCTGTGAACGATGTGTGGCGAGCCAGTACATATACTTTTGTAATAAATTTATTAAGGTGTAAAGGGTACTTTATCTGCAGCAAATCTGGTATGTATACAGGTACAGTGATTTTATTTCTGCGCGTGGAAGGCACACGTAGAATTTTTCGCCTAGAAGTCTCTCACTAGATCACAAAGGAAAACTTGTGTGTTATGTGCGCACGCATTATAATGTAGTAGCCCATGTGTGTATGCGGATGGGGGAGGTAGGGGACCCTGTTGCTATTTTTGTCCATCCGCAGTTTATATAGAAGTGAAATGGACAATAGTGAAAACAGACATACGTCTTGGCTTAAACAAACACCCACTCACTTTTATGTAATTCCGAATCTAAAATTCATGGAGTGTTGTCCTCTCTAGCCGCCTCGCAGGAAAAACTCCTTTATCTGTAACCAGTTTGATATTTGCCCTGCTAATGCACTCGTGACGTGAGTGGTTTTTGGACTGCTGGTGTCAAGAAGTCGGAGAGTTGAAGCACTGTTTTCGCAGTGACTTACTCCTCTCCTGTTTGGCCAAGTTCTTATTTCCGAATGATGAGTAATAACGGTGCTTCAATGCAGATGCTTTTATGCAAATAGTAATCTAAGTTAAACACACAAAGTTTGAATTGACTTTGTACGTAAAAAACTATCCTGCGTTTTCATCTAAATTGTAAAGAACAGGAGAGAAAGAAATAATATATTAATATGAATGAATAATCAATATAAACCTTTTAATGTTCTCCGACGCACTGTAAGTCTATATCGGTGTTTTTGGCCCATAGAGCATTTATTGCATTTTATCTGTAGACATGTACTTGTCCAATACAAGTTATAAATCGGGGATGCATCAGGGATCGAACCTGGGTCCACAGGATTATAAGTCCAGCGCTTTAGCCACTAGACTACCGTGGCGGCTATACATTCATAACATTTAAAAACAACTTCGATAGCAGTTAGAACCAGCAATAGACTTTGAGATTGGCAACAAATTCATAGCGGAGTAAGACAAGGCTATGGCCTATCTCCTTTACTTTATACTGTGTGTGTGTGTGTGTGTGTGTGTGTGTGTGTGTGTGTGTGTGTGTAAACAGAATCATTAAAGATTTGAAACTGACGTGTCATGGTTCAATTTATATCAATCGAAGTTTAGAGATTGATAGTCTACTCTTTGCTAATAATTTAGCCTTAATTGCGTACTTATAATGAAGATAAGCTTCAATATTGAGTGCACAATCTAAATATGATCAAGTCAAAATACGATAATATGGAAATCAATATTGAAAAATAGTAGTCATAGCATTTCGTGGAAAATACCCGATCACAAGCAAAATTTGCTTTAAAAACAAATTAATATTAAGAGTAAATGAGTTTGTGTATCTTGGCTATAATTTAATAATTTTTGATAAAACAGATATAACTTCTAAAATTTGCAAATACAATAAAACAGTGAAAATAATCAACAAAATTATGAAGCCTTGCCTAATACAGCGACACGCAAGAATACGTTTGTGTAAAAACTTTGCTAGACCTGTACTATGTTACGGAAGTGAAGCATGGGCAATGAAAAGTACTGATATCAGAAATTAAATTCATGAGAGAAACACTAGAATATACCTTCTTGGACCGTAAAAGAAATGAGGATATCGTGCAAGAACTCAAATTACAACCAGTCTTACAGTTTATAAACAAGTACCAGCTGCAGTGGAAAAACCATGTCCAACAAATAAACAGTAATAGACTTCCAAAAGCCATGCTTTAATATCATACCCAAGGGATGAGATGTTTGGGTGTCAAAAATAAAAGTGGACCGAAAATGACGCACTGAGACCGTAACAGGCCATGAGCCTTATAATAATTGTTTGAATGACAACGATGATGATGACGACGACGACGGCAATCTTTTATCTGCTTTGTGAAGGATAAATGGTAGACAAAGCTGGCGCAAGGTATTTTTCTCTGGGCTTATTCCGTTTTCCTCCTCTATTATCATCATTCTACCAAGACATCACAATCACCCCAACTGCCGCGAGGTCCCGAGTCTGACTTCAGAACTAAAAAAAAAGTAGCAGAAAGTACAATGAGGGAATGTTTGAGGTCTTCCCGTCCATTTTCCCCAATTCAAAAATTGTGACAATGGAAGATAAGCCCGATGGAACCTGTGCATTATAAAGCGCTGGTTTCCAAGAGCTACGGCTCCGACGCCACGTGCATTGAGTTCTGTTAACGCTTGCGACATATAGCGTCGACTGGTTTTTATAGCAGTATCAATGCATCGTTTTGGGTCAAGATGGCTGACAACATGGCTCTAACAGTTATTTTTTTGTTATAACGTGAGACAGATATAGTAATAAAATAATAATAATAATGATGATAATAATAATAATAATAATAATAATAATAATAATAATAATAATAATGTATCTATGTAGCCTAAATGCATTTCCCATTTTCATCATCGATGTTTTAAATAGTAATATTTTGTACCTTTATTACTGTTTTATCCATGTTAGCCATTTAATTATAGTATTATTATTTTAATATAGTTACAGTATTTACTGTATTAACAGCGGCGATGAGTACACTTTATTATGTAAGGTAAATGAACCAAAGGTGGACCGGGGTCTTAGGTGGCCGGAGCTAGTTTTAGATATTGACACTGTCATTAGGCGCTCGATTTTACAAGCACATTGGATTGTGTCAAAACATTATGTACAGAACGAGACCCCATTCATCTAGACCAGGCATTTCCAACTGCTAGCGCTGTGACGTCACACGTCTCTGCTCTCGAGCTAATTTAAATTGGAAGCATAGGTAAAAGAGCAAAGTAGGGGGAGTTGCAGTGGAAAGGATGGAGATGTTTAAATAGCGGAGACAACACTACACGGGAGCAAAACTTGAGTGCGAATGAGGGGTTAACATTGTGTGTACTGTATTTATTTCCTTTATAAGTGCAGTGTACGAGTTTTAATTTGATCCTGAATTGCTGCGAAGACAAATACATTGTTTAGTTTACTTTTAATGTGGTGTGAAAGTAGTATTTTTAATATACAATCTACAATATTGAAGGAATTAGAAAATTCAGATTTCACTTCTGCGAATCAATATATTCATTCTTCACCTAATTGAATAGTAGTTAATACTTCACTGTACCAGTTTCATTTTGAGCCGCTGTAAACACCACTGCAGCTCGAAATAGCCCATATTTACTCTTAGAAATGCGTTAGAAGCTTAATACAAAAAATGTATTGTTTGCTCTTCATACTGAAGTATACGATGCTGTGGACGCAATTTTCTTGAAACATTGACAATAATTGATGCAAATTTAACAGAATAATGAACATAATAGTACAGAAAGCTTAAGCATAATACGTTTGTGTGACATCAAGTGACACCTCAGTTAACGACTTTGGGAATTGTACCAAATTATAAGAAAATGCGCTGTTGCTTTGGTTAAAGAAGTGAAAAAGCACATCATAAGAAAATGCACTGTTGCTTTGCAAAAAAAAAAAAAAAAAAAAAAAAAGCTGGCTGCTGCTCAACTACTACTAGACTACGTGTTTCAATTAAAAGCGTTGATCGTATTATCAAATTATAGACGACATCTTGTGTTTTTTATCTCCAATATAGAATTGTGGTAGCTCCATCGATCCATACAACTTTTTCTAGTAGGTTATTTTACGACGCTTTATCAACATCTAAGGTTATTTAGCGTCTGAATGAGATGAAGGTGATAATGCCGGTGAAATGAGTCCGGGGTCCAACACCGAAAGTTACCCAGCATTTGCTCCTATTGGGTTGAGGTAACTTGTCCCGACCGGGAATCGAACCCGGGACACCTGGTTTCGCAGCCAGACGCGCTAGCCGTTACTCCACAGGTGTGGACTCCACAGAACTTCTGACACACGTGACTACTACACGTCTTTACCGATCTCTAGTTCAGTCGCGAACAGTAGATAATAGAATTTGTTCCAAATTGTATCTTTGATTTACTGAAGTCTATTCTTTTTGCGGAAATACTACAGCATTTACATGATTAGATGTAAAACCTCTACGAGAAATCTCACGTGAGCTTACCTCAACGGTCGAACTACGGACGTCCACAGTGTTACATCACGTCCGTTTTATAGTTGGAGGAAGGTGTGTATGAGTGAGTATAAAGACGCATCGTTGTGCCGGATGTGGGCGTGCGTGTCACAATTTCACAACCATTGCCCTAGGCGAGGACTACGGAAAGGGGGCACATAAAAACGCTTCACATCGAAGTAGATCACGCAGTTATTTTTAAGCCCTCCTGACAGTCACATTTAACACAAAGTGGGTGTCGTGTTCTGTACGGAACTCTTTATTTCATTTCTGAACATTATGCAGAATTTAAGTGGCGGTCATACCTGGACACCTGAGGAGCTGTATTCCTCCCATACGCGATGTTGGCTCTCGACAAATGCCCTGCGATTTATTTTGTGTGCTTTGGCATACACAGAAGTCCGTCTTGTCAAATAAACATGGTAAGCGCTACGGACCTGGTAGTTCATCTCGCGGTGTGGCCCTGCCAGACTCATAAATTCCTGTGGCGCGAGGCAATATTTCTCTGTACCATCTTATTCACACATGAATTCATGATTTGGATTGAATCGCGCAAGTTTTTGGTTCGGTCCCCGTTCTTGGCCTAGTTATAAAGTCGGAGATAATGAGGCATACACTTGCCGACTGCTGTGCGGTAATGAGGCGTCCACAAATAGCGAGAGGTAGACTCACAAACCCTGCATTCCTGCGGTAAACAAATACCAAGTCGAAGTCTGATGGCTTTCGTCCTGCAATGGGCCGAACCTCACCATAAATAACGCCAAAAAGTTAGTCATGTTTCGAAAATAGTTCCTTTGCTACTCTTGAGTCGTTTTATTTAGTCTCGCATTCCTCTTGACTGCAGTATATAATAATGTTGTGTTAAAACACTGACTCATTTGTCTCCGGTATTTGATCAGCCGATGGACCAACTATTCTCTTTCTAGCGAGCAGACTTCCACTGTTACTTATTTATAACAAGAATATCGTTACGCCAATAAGAACAAGATAGTCACGACGTGCAGCAGTTTGTTAGGTTAATTGGGATGTTACAAAATAAGATTGAACTGTACCACTTGAAAGCGTAGAAGTTTGTTTTGGTAAATTTGGTAACAAAACAAAAAAAAACTTACATAGCACTGGGTTTGCTGAAGAACAGTCCTCCAAAGTGAAAAAGTATAATTATTGTATATGATTGCGCACCGCCAAAAAATGTAGCCTAATGGTATTTTTAAAGATGCGCATTCTTGTGTGAACTGAGTGAAATGCCACTGTGTCCTTGGACCTTTGGAACCCAAATACACTTCGCGCAACATTCACATAGGAAAAGTTATTTCTACAATGATGTCTTAAGATTATTTCATAGAAAATTCACATTGTTAGCATAGTTTTAAAATCATTTTTAGTAGGTTATTTTACGACGCTTTATCAACATCTTCGGTTATTTAGCGTCTGAATGGGATGAAGGTGATAATGCCGGTGAAATGAATCCGGGGTCCAGCACCGAAAGTTACCCAGCATTTGCTCATATTGGGTTGAGGGAAAACCCCGGAAAAAACCTCAACCAGGTAACTTGCCCCGAACGGGAATCGAACCCGGGCCACCTGGTTTCGCGGCCAGACGCGCTGACCATTACTCCACAGGTGTGGACTTTAAAATCATACTGGAGGCCCAAGATCGCATGATATTTAAACTATTCAGCAACAACAGTAAAACTATTAAATATTGTACAAGTTTTGAGTGTAGTTATAGGAAGTAGGGATGTTGGCGGATGGCACTGTTCCCCTTCGCACTTTTCCCACCCACCTTCTACCCATCCTTGAACTCGAAACGTTCTTCGAAGGATTGCTTCCGAAACAACGTTTGCTTCTCTCTGCTACTAAGGATAACCTAAAAGTAACATCGAAATAAAGTGTCTTTAATTATATAAACTATTTCTGAATCATTATTTTGTTTAATATTTATAATTTTTTTTTTCATTTTAAAAGGCACATGTGAGGTGTTGGACAATACTAAGATTGCTGATTTCATTGCAAAGGCGAGTAAAGTAAGGAAGAACGCATAACGCGACTATAGGCCATATTCACGACTCTTACGCTGTAAATGCGATAGTTATATGTTTCAATGACTCTGTATATATAGGCTGGAAGTTATAGCGGATGCGGAAAAAATATGTACAAAAAATTTGAGGTAAGAAGATGGCACAAAACTAAGTATTTTAAGAACATGAACAAATATTGTCAGACATTTAGTTGCGGTGCTGAAGACTGTGTAAGATTCAAAGTCGTAATTTTGTAATGTGTTTGTGGTGTTACCAAGAGGAAAGTAAACCCACATTAGGAAATAACATGTAAGTTGCTAGTCAGGAAACAAACTATCCTACTGCATTTAACAAAAATGCATTTACTATAGAAACATGTTTTTGGTTCGTCCAGTCATTACAGTACAGTTACCTTAAATCACTTCTTTTATCAAATACAAGTTTAAGTGCACAACATAATTGAACAAATGTTCAAAATTTTGACACGCAACATTAACGGCGCAATCTCTGAAAAATTCAAGGAGAGTCTGGATCACTTCTGCTGCGACCATAAGGTTAGCACATCTTCGATAGATGTGCTTTAAATCACGTCCTTAATGGTACCCCAAATGAAAAAGTCGCATGGTTTCAAGCCAGGGAAACGTGGAGACCATGTTATTGGACCACCAAGTGCGATCAACCTCTCGCCATTGTTGCAGTATGGTGAATTCTGACTGCAGGAGCAAAATGTGGAGGTGCGCTGTCATGTTGAAACCAAAGCTTTTGCTTAACTGCAAGTGGCACATCCTGCAGTAACTCATGTCAAACGTCCCGTAAAAATACAAGGTACATTTGTGCGTCCAATCTTCGAGGTAAACATGTAGGGGCCGACGAGTCGTCC
This sequence comes from Periplaneta americana, assembly GCF_040183065.1. Classification (NCBI taxonomy): domain Eukaryota; kingdom Metazoa; phylum Arthropoda; class Insecta; order Blattodea; family Blattidae; genus Periplaneta; species Periplaneta americana. The sequence goes on from NC_091119.1 coordinate 120,723,702, forward strand.
ACAATCCCAACCCATATGTTTACAGCGAAACGCTCTTGCACGGAAACCTGTACACCGATTGACTGTGGTTGACTTGGGTTCACGTTGATAGGCTTATGACAGTACTCGATAAGTCCGTATCATTCTAGTTTTTACTCTTATCATTAGAGAAACTGTTGAATAATTTATTCCCTTGCCGATTTTAAATAAAATGGACGGTTTTGTTGCACAGTAAATAAAAAGTTGAAGAGCCCCTTCAGACGAGGCCACTTTTAGAAACGCTGCTGCTGCTTGTGAATAGTGGATATAAATAGGGCCTTCAGACACAGCCACAGCCACAGCCACAGAATAGTGGCGCAGCAGACGCTCTGGCTGATGGCGGCCACTAAAAGTGGCGCTTCTCGTCGCGATAGTAAGAAGTAAATAATAAGTTTCACACGACGCCACAGCGACGCCACTATGGCGCTGCTAACGGACGACTGTTGGGCCACCAATTCCTTACACCGCCTCGGCAGTATATAACCTATTGTGGCACAATGTCTTTTTTTATTATATTAGTAATTCGTGGTAGAAGCTCTTCAAATAATTTCTTAAACATGCTAAAATACGGGAGGGGGGGAACCTTTTAATATTCCTTGTGTAAATCATCGAAGAATATGGACAGCTTCAAATACTTGGAGTGTATACTATAAGCAGTAACATGAGCTGCTGCCAAGAAGTCAAAAGGAGAATATCTATGGCAAAGGAGCCTTTTAATAGAAAATGGAGCATCTTCTGCGAACCTCTGGGGAAAGAACTAAGGAAGTGCTTTGTATGGAGTTTAGCATTGTATGGAGCAGAAATGTAGACATTACGACGAAGTGAAGAGAGGCAACTAGAAACATTTGAAATGTGGATAGGAGCAGGATAGAGCGTGTGAAGTGGACAGACAGAGTAAGAAACGAAGCTGTGTTGGAAAGAGTGGATGAAGAAAGAATGATGCTGAAACTGGTCAGAAAGAGGAAAAGGAATTGGCTGAGTCACTGCTTGAGAAGAAACTGCCTTGGAAGGATGCACTGGAAGGAATAGTGAACGGGAGAAAAGTTCGGGGCAGAAGAAGATATCAGGTATTATGGTGATTGAGGAGTTTACGACTCTGAGGGCCAATAAAAATGCCCTCCTTTTACCAATGATTCGTGAAAATTAGGCAGAAAATACTTGAATGTATCTCCATTTTGGTTCATAGCCTTGACGAATTTCTTCATTAACGTAGCAAAAATTGATTGCACATTTACGCACAATGCTTAAGAACAGCAGGCAATCACAGAAAATCACATAAGATCTCATCACGACCAAATGTGCAAATTTAAACAAAACATTATAGAACACAGGAAAGAAAACATATCTTCACTAACAAGATTTTTAATAGGAACTGCCTAGTTTTGTTGTGAAGCTAGCTTTGTCAATGGTAAGTCAAGCTGGAAGTCCTAAAACGAATCCCTTCTCATTAAGGGTGGTAAAACTAGTAAAAATCTTGATTTCGTGTAATATTTATATAGGACTGAAAACATCCGGTCATATATATCCCCAAAACCAGAAGCAATTGACAATTAATGCCATATTCGTGGTCAGCGACCCAAATTTAGTAAGAATTGTTTACTTCAATCTGTGAAGCATTTTCACTGTTCACCAGTGTAATTGAAAGGTATAGAATCATTTAGCGACCTATTCTCCCTGAACTATACAGGGTGGTTCACGATGATGTACCGCCACTTACGGAGCTTATTTCCGAAGACATTCTGAGCAAAAGATGTCATATAAACATCTGTCCTGATCTCAATTTTTCAGAATTACACTAATTTGAAGTTGTGAATAAAATACTTTTTTTCTTTAGTTTTAAGAGTAAAAGAATATTGCAAATAGAGAATGAACTATTCACAAGTATCACTTATTTAATTGGCTAGTGTTCTGAAGTTAAAAAATTTGTTCCTCAATTGCTTTGTACAGATTTCGTTTTTCAGTTGTTAACTAAAAATTACATTATTCTTGCCACAAAAATTATTACAAATCATACGACTTTAGGAACTCGATTCTCTACAATTTAATTCTGCATCCTAGTGCACAGTCTAAAGAACTTACAAGAGTGCGTGATTTGTAACAATTGTTGTGACAAGTACGTAAGAAAGATGTAATTTTGTAGTTAAACATTGAAAAAAAATCTGTATGAAGCAACTATGGAATTCACAACACATTTTTTGCTTCAGAATACTTGCTAATTAAAGAAATGATACTTCTGAATAGTTCATTCTTTATCTGTAATATTCTTTTACCCTTAAAACTAAGGAATAATGGTATTTTACAAACTTCAAATTGGTGTAACTCTGAAAATATTGAGAATTGGACTCATGTTTGTATGAATTTTTTTGGTCAAAATGTTTTTGGAAATATGCGCCGCAAGTGCCGGTAACTCCTCGTGAACCACCCTGCTGTATAACTTGACACAGTCTGTGATCACTGATAAGGTACAACTGAAGTACTGTGAATTAAGACAAAAGGAATAACGATTGAAGACTTTCAATTGTGAGTTCGAGCGAGCCTACGCTTATTTTGGACACATCTAAGTTCCTTCATCACATCTGAAGGAGTCTGACGTCCATCTAAAAACCAATTCTCTCGGCATATTTACTAACACTTTTGGCAGACACCAAAAGGATTTCGTATTTTATATTTCATTCCCGGGAACAGACTTCTAACGCCAAGTTTCTCAATACTGGAAACGAAGAATATTAAATCTGACATTCCACTAACTGATCTGAAGATAGAAACAACCAAACTGTTACGCCATAGGCATTGAAGGCATATTCTCCAGTTTTGCAATGAATAATAAGCTTGCTGGTCTGCGGAGTAGTAGTTAATTCTCCATGTACAGTACTCAGTATGAAGCCAAGTTAGCGCACAGTGCAACTCATAGTTCCACGAAGGACAAGGCGGCGGAGATTTCTTTCATGAACTTCCAAACCGAGACGCGTTTACAACTAGAATCATAAATTTTACTTGAGCTTAAAAGACAATTAGTATTTGGATTGAATTTCGGGAAGGGGAAACTACGACCTAGCACGACGACCATTCAAGATCTATGCGCTTACCCTTAAGCTGGGCGCATTCCCAAACCCACACCGGCTTACTGTGCTAAGGTTCTCTGCGTACCCGGACTTCGAGCAGGGAACCCCACTCGTGCCTAGGACAGCCTTCTCCGTGCATCGCCAGCCGGCGTTATGGTAATGCTATGGAATTATGACGGAATGGAGAGATGTTCACGGAATGATGTAGATGTCTAATGTTGGGAAACGGGAGAACCGTGAAAAAAAATCCCAACTAAGACCTTGTCCTCTACAAGTGTCACTACGGACTGCTGAATGAAAAATCAAAGGCCTAACCGAGACTCCAACTCGGACCGCTTGCGTAACAGGCTGAAAATGAGACCACTCTGCCACCACAGTCCGCAGGGGTCAAAAGAAAGTGTACTGTTGGAAGCTGGAGAGTTTGCAAGCGGGTGATGAAGTGGTGTGAGGATAAATGTATCTCTGTTGCAAGAAAAGATAAAAAAAACTTGGCTCAAGGTCTCGTGGTCACTATACTCTACTATTCAGGTAAACTTATAGCGGCGGCGCCGGCGTGAGGTTGTCACTAATCATCAATAGTAACCAGATTTATAGGTTCTACCTATTTTCTTTTTCCTTATTTCTATATTCATAATTTCTTAGATACTTTTCCGAATCATGGTCCTAAGATGCATATATGTAACTTCTGTTGAACCTATAAACCTAAATATTGGACCTTAAGAACTAGAAAAACCTAAATCATAATAAATGTGTATTATTCTATATTTACTGCGTTTTAGATAACTGTATTTAGAAATTTCATCACCTCTTCTAATTTTTATTCTCTTCTGCATTGGAGAAAAGGCTTCACCCTCTTTTTTTTTCTTTCAGTAGGTTATTTTACGACGCTTTATCAACAGCTCAGGTTATTTAGCGTCTGAATGAGATGAAGGTGATAATGCCGGTGAAATGAGTCCGGGGTCCAGCACCGATAGTTACCCAGCATTTGCTCATATTGGGTTGAGGGAAAACCCTGGAAAAAACCTCAACCAGATAACTTGCCCCGACCGGGAATCGAACCCGGGCCACCTGGATTCGCGGCCAGACGCGCTAACCGTTTCTCCACAGGTGTGGACTTCACCCTCTCAAGGGTACTGGTTGGGACTGTAGATATTTTTGAATTTCCACTGATCCCAGATATGACATGCCTGTACGAAGTGACTGAACTTACTCTTGAGGTGAATGAATTGCGAAAAAGTCACATTGTTGAAATTCATGAAGTTTTCGGGCATGTTTACTGATAGAAAACTGTGATCTTGCGTGTGCGGGTACGAGCTGTGAACTTTTGTGAGGTCTCTGCGCAGTTTGTCTTATTCTGGTACTTCTGGTGTTAATCTTGTATTTTGTTAAGCTATGCCAAACAAATGAAATCACATTTATCACGACATTGGATTGGAAATGATTCCATCTTTACAACCGAGGGAAAAGTTATGTTATTTGAAAGTGACTGTAAGGGTACATTTTTAACAAATAGGCAATTTTTGGGACCCCATTGACAGTTTGGACAAAAAACCTAAAAAGAACCTATTTCACCTATTCCAATAACTTAATATGAACTTCTTAAAAACCTAAAAATCCGGTCCCGAATCATCAGTAACAGTCAGGATGCGATCAGTATTTTTCTGAATGGTTAATAAGCAGGTATGTTTTGACTCTATATTAGAGCATGGACAGCGCTGAAAGCTTTCTTTGTCGCAATCCTTCCGCATTCCTTCGCTTCGCAAACTCTATAGCTCCCAATTATAAGTATAAACTGCAACCTCACTTACGGATTGCGGGAAAACTCCTTTACCTTGGCACCAAACACACCAACAAAGCTGGGCATAAGGTAGGTGTGTTTTATTTAGTTGATATTATCAAGAGTGTCGTCAATTCTGTGCATATTTTGGCTGTAAGACTGCAAACAACGTTTTGTGCCCTTACCCACGCACTTGGAGTAAAGCCCGCGATGGTGACTCATGGATACAAAGTATACATGTGTATGAGTGCGTGCGCATGAGAGAGGGAGAGAGTGCACGTGACAAATTGGGACGGCGGAGCGCCAGCAGCGGCACACTCCTCTAAAAACTATCTCTAGTTTGTTTTCAAGAAAGCACAACACGTTTTCATTGACTATGCCTTTACCCCACAAACTCACAATGCGAACCATAAATCCCACAGAAACCATAAACCTGGAGTAATGACGAGAATAAATTGATGCTGGACGACTAAATTAATTAGCATGAACACTGCAGGAGAGATGCTTTATTGCAGGAATGATTAATTTGTCAAGCAGCCGTCTTGATGCAATAAATCAAATTTTACAGTTTACGGTGGTGCAATATGAATTGCAACGCTATAAAACAGTTGTGTAACGAAATTAAAAATACACCTCACGCCTGATATCTCGTCAGTTTTTTTATTCCTGTATAATATTTATTTGAAGACTTCTCTCAGACACACTATCACGTATTGATTCGAATTGTTCTACATGAATACAATTTATTGTAGAACACATTTGTTATATAAACAGTAATAAATGCCAAACAATATTATTTCAATTTATGAACAAAGCAATAATACTGCACTCATAAACTCATGTCACATAAAGTACACTTTAAAATCTGCGCAACTTCGCCTAAATTGTATCCAGAAACGTTGAAGACGAAGACCGTGGTTTTTCGGAAGAAATAAAAAAAGATAAATGTGCGAATTCTAATTAAGACAATAGAACAAGTGGACAGCTTGAATTATTTGGGATATAATTATAAGCAGCAATATTGCTGCTGCCAAGAAGTCAAAAGGAGAACAGCAATGGTCAAGAAAGCATTTAATACAAAAAGCATCTTGCCCGGATGAAAATAGAACTATGGAAGAGACTAGTGAAGTGCTTTGTTGGAGTGTGGCATTGCATGAGGCAGAAACATGGACATTAAGTCGAAGTGAAGAGAGGCGATTAGAAGCATTTGAAATGTGGATATGGAGAAGAATGGAGCGTGTGAAATGGACAGACAGAATAAGAAATGAAGCTCTATTGGAAAGAGTGAGTGAAGAAAGAATGATGCTGAAACTGGTCAGAAAAATGAAAAGGAATTGACAGGGTCACTGCTTGAGAAGAAACTGCCTTGGAAGGAATGGTGAACGGGAGAAGAGTTCGGGGACAGAAGAAGATATATGAATCATATGCGGAGACTAAGAGGAAGGCAGAAAATAGGAATGATTGGAGAAAGCTGGGTTTGCGGTGAATAACTTGCCCTTAGGCAGAAAACTATGAATGAATGAATGAATGAATGAATGAATGAATGAATGAATGAATGAATATCTTTGTCACTTAGTATGAACTTCAAATTGAATATTATATCTGTATTTTCGAGAATTCATATTGATACCTAACGCACGATTGTCGTCCATTGTTGATATGTTTTACTTAGTTTAGCTTAGCTTAGCTTAGCTATCGTTTCGTGTCATAGCATATCATAGCTTAGCATTGGTTAGCATAGCTTTCTGTGTGTGGTAGCCTTTGCAGTAGTTATGATGAAAGGGGGGTGAACATTAGGCGCCGGGGACTAAGTTCTGCTTTAAATCCGTTCAAACTTCCCTAGAAATACCGAAACAAGTTAAAAATAAATGGAAATAAACTGAAAGATTTAAACTCGCTTATGAATTACATTCCTTGGGAGGCCGGAGGGAATAAGACCTTTGGTGAGGCCGAGACGTAGATGGGAGGATAATATTAAATGGATTTGAGGGAGGTGGGATATGATAGTAGGGACTGGATTAATCTTGCTCAGGATAGGGACCTATGGCGGGTTTATGTGACGGCGGCAATGAACCTCCGGGTTCCTTAAAAGCCATAAGTAAGTAAGTAAGTAAATATGAAGTACATTCCAAATGCTAATCAGTAGTTTTTCTTACCTCTTTAAGTGAGAAAAAATTGAGTTAACAACAGTAATTAGGTACGGAAACCCGTATTATAGGTATTACTTCATCTTTGCTATTTTGTGACTTTATTTGAGGGGCTCACAACCAGAGTGGACCACGTCCACCAGTGATCAGTTTGTGGATTAATACAATCTCGGATGAAGAAAACTTAGATTTATTCATTGCCATAACAAACAAGTTCCGCGCCGTGGCGTCGCGGTCTAAGGCATCCCGCCTAGGACTCGGGTTATGGAATGCGCGCTGGTTCGAGTCCTCATGGGGAAGAAAGTTTCTCATGAAATTTCAGCCATTGTATGGGACCGGTGCCCACCCAGCATCGTGATGCACTTGGGGAGCTACGATAGGTAGGGAAATCCGGTTGCGAATACCAGCTATAACGGCTGGGGGGATGGTCGTCCACCTCTGCTTCGGCATGTGGGCGTGAGGCCAGCAACCGGCTGGTCGGTCTAGACCCTTCACGGGCTGTAGCGCCACGGATAACAAAGTCCATAACTCATTTGTTACTCCACAGAGGGCAGCATTTCCTATGGAAGGTAAGATTGCTAAGCGTGAGCCAGGAACTTTAAGACTGAATATCTCAGAACTATTCCAGATCGACTTGGTCCACTCTGGTTGTGAACCCCTCATTTATTACATTACTGGAGCATTGCATACCAACAAAAATGAGAGCCAGTACACCAGATATCACAAGCCACATACCGATACACAGTGTTTATTAAAATGTGTAGTATTAGTATAAAATATTTATAGTATATCATCTTTCATATCTTAAATTATAACATGAATATCAAAACAACACTTTCATATTACATGTCTGACAATTATAATGCATTTCTTGATTTTGAGATTTGATCAAACGTTTAAAAATGCTTCCCTGTAAAAAAAAAAGTGATTTTGTGGCTTATGTCTATCTCTGACGCAGTCCTTCCTTCAATTGCACAATTTCATGAGAAGCTACCCACTCACGTAATGTATACAATCCAATGGCAACATTTGTCGTGGAAGACGAAGATGCTGGGAAAATAGTACGATGAATAAGGCGCCAGGAAGAATCTAACTTGGGATCATATCTTCCCCTAACCAGATTAGCAAGAAGATCAGACTTTACTGCTCAAAGCATATGCAACGAATTTACTGAATTCTTCATAAAAGAAGATGCAGTTTCTTAGTGAGACAAATGTGCTCAGAACAATCAAAACATTAACATGGTCATCCTGTAAAGACAATATGATCGATTGTTTCAATCCTTGTCAAACTGAAATAAGTACCGGTAAACAGAATGGAATATACTGTATATACAGTGTGTATTATTTAAATGTCGCTTAATGTCTGTATCCATGTATAAAAATACATACATTTTAATATACAATTAAAGTGATCTTAAATTCAATGTATACTACATTTTAAAATTTCAAGTTAGGCTTACTTTATTTAAATAAAAGTTATCTGTTGCATATCTTGCTGCCATCAGCCTTGAGGATAGTGAAACTTGCTTTAGTATGTCATTTGAAAAATTAATAATAATATAGTGCGTGTTCTGTGTTGAAATACATATTTCTGTATGGTACATTAAAATGTTTTAAAACTAATCTGAGAGGTATCCTCAGTTTCACGAGGCACATTACTGTCTTTACGAAGCTCTAAATGGCGATCTGTTAATCATTTACTCAAGAAGGTGTCTACTTCCACTGACAAGACTTTTTTGTTTCAACCTTTTTCTTTTCACTATAGAACTGACATGTGAGAATTATTAAAGGTTCCTTTCAACATCTCTCTTATCAATTTAGAGCATATCCAATATTAGTCTTAGAGGGTCATTTTTAGTTTTATAATTGCTGTCTGAAGCATCCCACAAATTACTGTCTCTATCAAAAATATTCATCAGCTGGATTACCGTATCGTTTGACCATTTAATTGCACTGTCCTTAACAGACTGTGATCGTAAACTATCATTGAAAGGTGGTGTTTTGTGACAACTGGGGGGTTCTTGCCGCGAGAATCCTTTGACTACCGCTCCGAGGCCGCAAACCCTGGAAGCCGCGCGGTACAGATCTCCTGCAAAGCCGAGATTTTGAGCTGACTAACTAAACTGGCAATGCTGGCGGCAAATGTAGCCTTAATGTAGTGATTAGTTCGCAGTAATATCGCAAACATGCACCATTCACTTCGACTGCGTGTTTTGGCAATAACGCACTCGTTTTGCAAGTCTGATTCCTTCAGTTCATGCACTACAATACTACACGCACTGTGTATGCTCCAATACTACACGCACTGTGTATGCTCGTAAATGCTATTTCTATTTCTGCTGTCTGACATGTGCTATATGAGTAAGCCTGTCTCGTGGCTTAATCGACGCAACGATTTCGTGAGTTCAGTAACGTTCTCGAACATCGTTGACATACTGTAACTTGAGGCATTGCAGATCTTTGTCTTCCACTTTCGCTAAGAAGCGAGCCAGTTGTGTTCAGCTTCCTCACTATCGATAAAATTGTTGGCTTGGTTGAAACACTGGGCACACCGAATTCTATTCGAAAAACCCGTTGACAGGCGACGCTAGACCACAAAATATGTGAGAACGAATGACATGTATAAACAATTGAATACAACAACAATATTATTATTATTATTATTATTATTATTATTATTATTATTATTATTATTATTATTATTATTATTGCCTGTGTTTTTCATTTCACCATCCAACCCATCTGGCACAGCTTTGTCGAGTGCTTAACTCCGTCGGATAGGATAGACCTAGCCTGGGCGTTAATGGCAGATATTAATAAAACTGTTTGAGAGTGAGTGAGATGTATCGGACAACTCAGTGAGTGGTAAAGGGTCGAGTGAGTGATTAGTCTGAATTTCATATTAATAAATATTTTCCCCTCCTGTACATATCTCACTCGTGACTGAGTTGTTACTCACATTTTATTGCCTAGACATAGCTGTGCAAGTTATCAATGTTTAGACTAGAGCTCCTTGCAGAGGGAAGTCTTCGTCACATTCGGTTTGTAAATATACTTTTGTTTCGATCATAGAGGAGGAAAGTGTGTAGTTTCAAACTTCATTTGTTAATATTTTGAAGCAAAATCGCATATTATTCACTAAATCAGTTACCGGAAATGAGAAGTAGGAAGTCTTTTTCTGTCATTGAAGACTTGAAGATAAATGCAAAGGAATTTGCAACATGATCTTCACTGAAGCGAAAAAAAAATCTTATGACTATGTAACAATATAATGTGATGATAAACTTACCTATATGTGTACGGTGTATATTATTAGTATTTTCTTTCTAATGACTCGTCTGAGTGATACAACCTGTTAGCTAATTCTACTATATCTTCCTCCATTTCGTCCTACAGTAATGGAATTTCATAATCTTCAAGTAGGTGTTTAGTTACATTGTGCGATAAAACGCAGCATAATATGATCAAATGCACTTTCCGTTGCAACTCTTATTTTGCTTCGGAGAATTGAAAATCGTTGTTTCACTTGGCCGAAACATCTCTCTATAATCGCACGTCTTTCGTTACCGGTATACATTTATTGTAGGCTCTTTGTTGTGAAGTAATGGTAAAGTAATAAGCAGGGAAAGGATTTATATGTAAATACATATTTACTTATAAAGCTAATATAATTTATATTTTGCATTATCTTTATGTTTCACAATGTGTAGGGTTGAAAAATCCTACTTTTATTTTCCATATTTTTCCATATTTTAGAGTTTAGTACATATTTTCGTTAATTTCCATATATTTTCCATATTTCATATAAAACAGTCCATATTATATTAGGTTTAACAATAAAACAAAACAAAATTCCATTAACTTTTAAAAATACATTTCAACAATAGAGATTTAAACACATGTTCAGTAATCCCTTTAACATCAGAGTTATTTGAAAATTAGCAGTCCTATCAACAATGGGAAAGTAAGTTACAAAACTGTATTAATTTAATTTAAAATTTTTAACAGACTTCAGTTGTGCAGCTCAACAGTTAAATGCCAGTCAGAGTACACATAGGTTCAGTTTTGTAAATCATACTATAAAGACGGTAAATATGCCAAAAGTACGTCATTCAGTCAATTTAAAATCAAAACTAACAAGTTACATTTCAGAATTTAAAGAAGATGGTTTATCAACTGACAATAAAATATTATTTTGTAATTTGTGTCAGTGTGCAGTATCATCTACACAAAAGTTCCTGGTGCAACAACACATTACAACTAGTAAACATCAGGCCAACAAACAACTAAATTCCAAGCAGAGACAATTGTTTTTAACACAACCAACAACATCGAATGTAAGATCTGAGATTAACATCGACCTGTGCCGTTCTCTCATCTCTGCTGATATTCCTCTCTACAAACTAAAGAATAAGGTCTTCAGGGAATTCCTTGAAAAATATACTCAACATACAATCCCGGATGAGTCAACATTTAGGAAGACGTATGCTCCATCCATCTACGATGAGACAATACAGAAGATAAGAGATGAAATTAAAGACAGTTCAATTTGGGTTTCCATTGATGAGACTCCCGACAAAGAAGGTAGACTTGTTGGTAATGTAGTTATCGGTTTGTTAAGTGAACAATATTCTGAACGAATTCTTTTACATTGTGATGTTCTAGAAAAGTGCAATAACAAAACTATAGTTAAACTGTTCAACGAAGCTATGGGTATCCTGTGGCCAAAGGGTATTATGTACGATAATGTGTTATTCTTTATTAGCGATGCTGCCCCTTATATGGTCAAAGCTGGACAAGCATTATCTGTTGTATATCCTAAATTGACTCATTTTACTTGTGTGGCGCATGCATTTCATCGTGTGGCAGAAGTGGTCAGAGACAATTTCCCTAAAGTAGATTTGTTGATTTCATCAGTGAAAAAAGTATTTCTCAAAGCTCCCAGTAGAGTTAACGTGTTGAAAGAAATGTACCCTGAAATTCCATTGCCACCAAAGCCAATTTTAACTAGATGGGGTACATGGCTAGAAGCAGTTGAATATTATGCCGAACATATAGACTCTATTAACAATGTTCTCCTTGCATTGGACTCTGAAGATGCAGTCTCAATTGATACTGCGAAAACAGTTACCTGTGACATAAGTGTGAAGAATGACTTAGCTCACATTCAGCATACATTTTCATGCATCATAAAAACGCTCAAAAGTCTCCAAAATAGGCACCTTTCACTATCTGAAAGTTTTGAAATTATAAATAGTACTGTGGAACAACTGAATTATGGTAGAGGTAAAGTTGCAGATGCAGTAAGAGCTAAGGTGGACACTGTACTTTCAAAAAACCCTGGATATGAAGAACTACAAAAGGTTGTTGCTGTGATGAGTGGTGAATCAACAGTGAAGATTAACTTGGACTTATCCCCAGCAGACATTGTGAAATTGAATTATGTACCAGTTACTTCTTGTGACGTCGAACGCTCTTTTAGTCAGTATAAATCTATCCTCAGAGACAATAGAAGAAGATTCACTTTTCAGCACTTGAAAGAAATGTTTGTAACCTATTGTTATGGTAACAGACAATAAAAATTGTGTTTTGTTGAAACTACATTGGAAGATAAGGTACGTCCATTATATTTTTTGTTTAGTTTGATTAAAATGTACCAATATTTAACGTACATAGTCATTTTTTTATAATTTTAAGTCCATATTTAATTCCATATTTTGGTAAAAATAACTACATATATATTTACATATTTCATATATTTTTAGTCCATATAAATCCGTTCCCTGGTAATAAGCTAAGGAGCATTTCGGTGGCTCCAAGGCAAAATGTGGTAGGCCTCTATGTCATTTCTTTCACTTTTCAAGAGCGAGCATGTACAGATATAGTTTGAATAATCGTATAAAATCGTAGGAATCATGTTTCATAACAATGGATTAGACAAAAAATAATAGAGATATACATGTCATCTTTCGCCACAACAAAGATACCAGCAGGATGCACAACATATCGTAAAATCTCATTTTCAACAAAAATTTAAATATCATCTTTTGCCTTGAAACCACAGAATTCCATAGTCCATATCACCTAGAAGAAGTGCAGTGCCTTTTTGCCAATCATTACTCTACAAACAACCGAATTTCTCCATATAGGCCTAATATAGAAATAATTATTCACGCTTGTGAATTCTTCCTTGGCATTGCAGGTAGTTTGTACATTAAGAATGGCAACACTTTTTTTTCTTTTTGCTAAAATGCTCATTGCCATGTTCATTTTCTTTTTTTGATAAAAATATTGGTACAATCCACCCACAGCTTCAATGGCGTCAGGAAATGAGTACTTTCACGTCCTTTATCAATCCTGTAACTCTTGGACAGTTGTTGGAAATTGAATCCAATTAAATGTTTTTAATTTCAAAGCATCTGCAACTTCCCAACAGTAAGAATTTGTTTTATGAAACAAAGCTATAAGGATAGACTGGGGTACATAGAAGGACATCATGTAAAAAGATTTTCCAAAATTTAGAAATATTCATTGTATATTGTGAGTACACTTTTCCCTGATGATGTTTTAAATTGAAAACCAAGGAATATTTAATACTACTCAAAACATTTACAATTTTAATACAAGACACAAATCAGATCTCCATCTATCCTCTGTTATTCTAAGCTGTTATAAAAAATAAGTTCACTATTCATGTACCGGTACCTATTACGTTCTTCAATGCACTGCCTAATTATCTTAAAGCTTTGCAGAGTCATAAGAAAAGTTGAGAACAGAATTAACCAAATTTCTACATATACATACCTTCTACATAACTGACGAATTGTTTACTTATTATTATTATTATTATTATTATTATTATTATTATTATTATTATTATTACTTGCTTACAAATGGCTTTTAAGGAACCCGAAGGTTCATTGCTGCCCTCACATAAGCCCGCCATCGGTCCCTATCCTGTGCCTGTGCAAGATTAATCCAGTCTCTATCATCATATCCCATGTCCCTCAAATCCATTTTAATATTATCCTCCCATCTACGTCTCGGCCTTCCCAAAGGTCTTTTTCCCTCCGGTCTCCCAACTAACACTCTATATGCATTTCTGGATTCGCCCATACGTGCTACATGCCCTGCCCATCGCAAACGTCTGGATTTAATGTTCCTAATTATGTCAGGTGAAGAACACAATGCGTGCAGTTCTGCGTTGTGTAACTTTCCCCATTCTTCTGTAACTTCATCCTTCTTAGCCCCAAATATTTTCCTAATTATTATTATTATTATTATTATTATTATTATTATTATTATTATTATTATTAATTTAATCTAACGGAATTTATACTTGTGAATTGAACTTATCTGCTTTCTGTGTATTGCACATTTTTGTATAGCTCAACTGATTAAACTTCTTGCTATGCATTGTACTATAATTTTGAAGAGCCACCAGCGTAACTTAACGTGGCAGACTCGCTAGCCTGCTGATCAGGAGCTGCACTCGGACTTGGATTAGATTTCTCCTTGGACTGATTACCTGGTTGGGTTTTTTTCCGAGGTTTCCTCAAATATAAGGCAAATGCCTAGTAATCTATAGCGAATCTCGGCCTCACTTCATCTCATCAAAAAATTGTTTAACTTTTGTTTCGTATATTGAAGCTTTAATGCTAACATAAGACATATGGAAGACAATAAATGAAATGAAAAGTGACACATGTACCTTGAGAAATACCCATATCCTATAGAACGCCCATTTGAAAACCTGGATCGCCTACATATGGTAAGAAAATTCTCATTTTCATTTCAGTATCGAGAGCTCTTCCTCTTCTCCCATTTGAATCTTGCAAGAAATTCCGCACTAGTCACTGTACCGATACGTTCTCCTTCTTAAATTTGTACAAATCTTTGTAACTATGTTTATAAGCTTGTCTGCGATGTTTATACCTTTTCTTCTGAGTTATACAACAATAATATACCTCGTCATTACGATTTTTTAACTTCACTCAACCCCTTTGAGTCACCTATTCAGTTAACTCAGAAAGTTGGTAGTATAAGCTCAATTATATGAGTGAGAGGTAACGTTTATTAATACCAAATAGTGACTTGTCACTCGTCTGTTGCGTCATCGAGAGTTGTTACTCAAGGATGAAAGGTCAGTGCCAGCCTGCGTGAGATATAAGTATGTTTATTAATATACATGCGAGTTAGAACTCGGAATTGTCGAGTGATAAGTAACAACTCAACATTATTAATACCTCCTATTAGCTCAATTGAGGTATTGCAGTCTACCCTTAACTCCCTACTCCACATTCCTCGGCAGAGGCAGCTGTGTATTGGACCGATACGAATAGACCTGAAGACAAGCATTGCCGAGTGACGGATTGTAAGGAATATATCATAGCTTTCGGCTCTCGCTGGTCGCCTAAAATCTACCACTGATGCAGAATGCTTTACTGTATGTTCGTTTCTAAAGCGTGACGACACAAATTTCTGCCAGGACAATTCCAGTTCATAACCGGCCACTTTAGCGCAGAAGAAAAAAAAAGTTCCGTTGTCCTATCTCCACATTTCAAAACCTCGCACAATGTTATGAAGAAATACACCGTACAGCCCACGAATCCACTATTGAACAGGTAAAATGCACTTCTGCCGACGTGGCAACTCGAATCAATAGAGACAATGAAATAAATATTTCAGCGAGTCTGACATTGTAACGTGATACCATCGAAGCGTTTCAGGAGCACATCGTAGGCCGCTTTGTAGGCCGATGCAATTTCATTGTCAACAGAAGTTCGAAATAGAGCTCAAGTGATTACTGTGGCAATGTGAGTCAAGTACAGTATAAACTTATTTCTGGACATCCTACTATCAGGCCCTAAATGTATGGTGACAAACCCTGAATGCCATGTGCACTGTTCTCGCAAAGAAGACAGTGTAGACTCCAACAGGCAGACACCGAAATACAGTAATCCTCTTTTAAGGGGAAAAAAAAGGTTCAACGATCACTCATATTATTACTACTATAGGAACTCTGCTATCCTCAAAAGATGTTGCCAAATTATATTAAATATATTTTTAAAAATGTTTTAAATATGTAGTTATAACTAGACCGTGACGCTTCATGAATTAAATAGAAATATAAAGGTTTACGCAAATATGCACTCAAAACGAAAAATAATAATAATAATAATAATAATAATAATAATAATTTATTGCTAGAACAAAGATGCATATTATTGTTTTTTTATAAAAATTACTCTAAACCGCCAGAAATTTAACAATGTTAAATAATAATGAGCAAATGGCATGGGATGCTTTCCGAAACTTGGTGACACAATTTCTGGGAAACGTGAAGGTTGGAAAATTATATCTGTGTGTGTGTGTTTTACATATGTTGTACTCTCATCGAGACTTCTTCCCAGACAGTTGCGGTGCAATGAGTGGCTAGCAAGAAGACCGTTTCCACCAAGTAATTTCCACAATGGAGAGACGATACCAGGACTGGGAGATTATCTCGATGCTTGTTTATTATTGTGGACCATTGTAAGGGATGTTCCATAGCTGGAATACAAGCGACAGCCAAAGAGGTTCCGTTTGTAATTACAGTGTGTTAATGAAATATGAAAAATTGCTAATAACTCTTCATATATTCATTTTATGAAAAAATACAAAAAAAAAAAGTTGTTGGAGATCTAACTAAAACTTATGGCTGTGGTCTCACAAAAGTATTGATCCATGTATAGGGTGTGGTAAAAATAACACTTTTTAAATGATACTCTTTATTAAATTTTACATATTTGAAATATCCATTCAATTTTACATACAAATAGAAGTTTGACTCAGCATAAATGATGAATATTCCCTTGTAAATGTTACGGTGACGTTGGCTGCACTGTGGTCAAGAGAATTTCAATTTCACAATCTAAGCCTATTGAAAAGAAATTGCCATGTGTTGGTTTATTGTTTAATAAGGGAGCTATGGATATGTAACGAGTATATGCATAATGGTTAGAATATGATTTACAGTTGTCCCTCTCCCCCAAAAAAAGCATGGAATGATTCTTGGTGATGGAAAGTGTAAGTTCTGTAACGCGCGATTTACATAATTATTTTATCAGTATTTTGGAACAGCACCTGTCTGCAGGGAGACCAAAATGATTTTATAAATGCTTGTCTCCATTTCGTCTCGGTGTGGTCATACGGTTAGTATGTAACTGTAGTTCTTATTTAAAATAAATTCTTTAATGCTGTTCTGAAAAAAACATTTTATATTTCATTGCTACATTGTAAAAAAACACTGCATTTACAATGACACATACATACATACATACATACATACATACATACATACATACATACATACATACATACATGCATGCATGTTGTGTTCAAAAGCAAGTCTTTTACTGCGAATCCAGCATTCTCCAATCTTCCTATTTTCTGCCTTCCTCTTAGTCTCCGCTTCTGATTCATTGCAGTTTTTCTTGGGAAGGACAAATGCGGTAGCTTCCCGTTGCTTTTCGCACACCACTCTCTCTTTCGCATCTTAAAATATCCCAGGATGCCTCAGCGTGGAGGTGAGGAGAGTGAATTTGACTAATTGGGCCCTCTGGACTTCCTCGAAATTTACCGCAAGGGTTAAATATCAGTTCTATCAGGGTTTTTGAACCGATCAGAGACCGGGAAATCCCAATTAGCCTTTGCCCCCCAATGGTATTGTAAGCTCTAAATAATTATTTATTAAAACACATTGTTAAAACATACTATTAATTAAAAAGTTTCTACATTTCATTTACGGTTGGGAAGGGAATAAAAATAAAAGATAACACAAATTTTCTCTGGTTATACTCCGCATCAATAGAAAATGCATCTGAAGGTCAAATCCAATGCCTTACCCCTCCACCCCGCGAGCCTTAAAATTTCGCGCGATATTGCGTGTGAATGTTATCTCTACCTCAGCCCACGCATGGCTTGAATCAACATGGGTCACGCGGTGTCAAATGGTGGTGCTATATGCGTATAGGGAAAACATCAGCCATATTGAAAGCAGCGTGTTAATTTTGCATTGTGATTGCTCTTTAAATTTTTTGTCTATTGTATTGTTTTGTTATGTTTAATTTTTATTTTGCTAATTTTGTTTATTGCTCTTTTTGGCATTATGGAGGGTGAGGCTGGATCATCTATCTACAGCACACCAGTTAAAAAACACAAACGAATGGGACAATCTGATTTGCGAAATCATAGCAAAAAAGACTGTTTAAGTGTTATAACTTTCTTAAAGATCTTGCGGAACATCCCGAAAAAAATTGTCACCATTGATTTTAGAAAATCTCAAGATCTGACTGCAAATATGTGTGGAATTTCCAAACGAAATGTAAACAAGGTTTCGAGAAAGAGCTAAAAATCTACAGAACATCTTGTGAAATATTTTTCTCCTAGGAAAGCAGTCAAACGACATCGTCATGTGACAGATCTCAATGACTTCGGTAAGGACATGTTGCGCCTTTGTATTGCACTGGGAATGGATAAGTTATATTTCGTGCAGGCATATTACAGTATTTTATCTTTCCACTCTCGCATGTGGACAGCTGCGCTGTGCTCTGCCGTTTCCGCTCTATGTCCGCGAGCGTGGAAAGATAACAAGAATGACTATTGTACTGAGGGTTAATCTATTTTGTGGAATTATGTGTTAAACATGTATGAGCCAACGTTTGCATAATGTGCATATTTTTTATATTTGAAAGAACGGTTGTATTAAACTATTTTGTGCATATATACAATATTTGTTGGCCTCGGTAGTGTACTTGGTACAGCGCTGGCCTTCTATGCTCGAGGTTGCGGATTCGATTCCGGCCAAGGTCGATGGCATTTAAATGTGTTTAAATGCGACAGACTCATGTCAGTAGATTTACTGGCATGTTAAAGAACTCATGCGGTACAAAATTCCTGCACACTGGCGACGCTGAAATAACTTCTGCAGTTGCGAGCGTCGTTATATAAACCATAATTTAATTTGTTATTATACAATATTAAACATTGGGGGGTCAGTGTTTTCATAACAGATACATTTCTTCAAGGACAGTTATATTCTACTGGGGATTAATCTGTTTAATGCAGGTGTCACTTTTGTAGTAAAAAATGTATAGGTCAATGTTTCCATTCAGGGTATAGCACGCTTGCATGAAGTTCGCTGGAAATTCTCTTTCCGTAAACATCTTATGACTGAACCAAAGCGGCGACTATGCATTGACCTTCAAGTGCATATTCAGTTGATTAAGACTATAGTTCATTTCTTTTGTTATAAAGAGAGCTGGCGATTTCGATTCTGAACGTAGAAGTGGCTGTTACATTTATTATTGCTAACAAGGGTAACGGAACATAGTCTAGGAGTTCTGTGCCGAAACAGACCAATCAGAGAATAGTAAACAGTGTCAACCAACACAACCATTCATTCATTCATTCATAGTGTTCTATCCAAGGACTGGTTTTCACTGCAAACGCAGCTTTCTCCAGTCTTTCCTATTTTCTGCCTTCCTCTTTATCTCCGCATGTGTTCTATATATCTCAATATCGTCTATCATTTGAGATCTTTTTCTGCCCCGAACTCTTCTCCCATTCACCATTCCTTCCGGTGTATCCTTCAGTAGACAGTTTCTTCCTAGCCAGTGACCCAGCAATTACTTTTTCTCTTCCTGATCAGTTTCAGCATTATTCTTTCTTCACTCAGTCTAACACTGCTTCATTTCTTATTGTCTGTCCATTTCACACGCTCCATTCTTCTCCATATCCACATTCCAAATGCTTCTATTCGCTTCTCTTGACTTCGTCGTAATGTTTATGTTGTCTAGTTATTTCGTGAAAATGACATAAGGAGTGATTTATGAGTAGGCTAGTGTATTTCTTACCCCTAACACCTTTTTCTCTAAGTAAAAACGATGACAAACGTGATGTATTAAACGGTGGAAGACCAACACCCAACACCGGTGCTTTGTTTGGGGAAATGTTTTATATTGAAAGTGCAGGTTACAAAACTTTCACTCGAAAATTTAAACCTCGTTGGTTTGAAGAAGTAGATGGCTATGTGGCAGTAGTTATTTCCAAAAGCTTTTATTCTTAACCGTGTTTACTAGTTGGCGCAAAAAGGGCGCTTGGAACTGTAAGACAGGGTTTAAGCCAAAGTCGCATTTGTGGCATTTTGCAACTCGACTTCTAAAAATGCGACAACCACATTGGACTTCAGAAACGAAGGTGGTAACGGAGAAAATGAAATCAGAGACGTGTTTGAACTAATCTGATTTTAAACGAAATGCTAATGGCAAGGGCAATGTTCAGAAACGTATTGAGCAATAGATGTTCAGAAATGGAGTTGGTGCAGTTCATGTAAGGTAAATGAACAATTTCTTCTAATTTATTTACAATATTTATTTGTAAATTGTGAGCGAGAATTTAGTTGCATGAATCTTGTAAAAACTGGAATTAGAAATCGCCTTTCAGTAAAAAGAGTACTCTGCTAACAAATCTTGAAGGGCCTACTCGTAAAGATTTCAATGTTTAAGAGTGCCCATAAAATAACGTATTTTAATGTGATGTAAATTCAGTAGTAACTGATTCTAAACAAACTTACGTGTAATGATTTACTTATGTAAAGATGGATTGAAAGTAATAAAACTTCAAGAAACAAATTAGATAACTTTTTGTTTCTGCATACTTTATGAATTTTATCTTTTTGTAGAACTATTTGTAATATTGCACAAACTTTTTGCAATTTGCACAAATTATTTTCTAGCTTAAACCCTGCTATAAGGTCTTGACATATTTTTATTTGAATTGATGCAGTAGGAAACAGTAGCAAACTCGTTTCTCGGTGACATGATTCCTTGTGGTGTTTATCACTGACAATTACGTCAGAACCGAAACCATCGAGAGGATTAATTTATTACTGATCTTGTATATTATTATTATTATTATTATTATTATTATTATTATTATTATTATTATTATTATTATTATTATTATTATTATTATTGGTTCGGTATTTTGCGTAAAATGACTCGGCGTGTCAGGCCTACTCCATAGCTGTGCCTGCTATCTTCCATACAAGTTTTATTCAGCTCTTGAAGTGTTCGGTCCAGGATTCATCATTAACAGTAATGTGGATACCACCCTACTGAAAAATAATAATAATCTGTAGCTCCACAGCCCTTGAGGACCCCAGACCGACCAGGCTGCTGCTGACCTCATGTGCACTTGCCGAAGCGGAGGTGGACGATCATCCAACCAGAATGAAGATATCATGTGGTTAGCACGATGATCCTTCCACCCGTTATAGCTGGCTTTCGAAACCGGATTTCGCTATCTATCCTAGCTTCCCAAATGCATCACGATGCTGGGTGGGCACCAGTCCATACACTGGCCGAAACTTCATGAGAAAATTTCTTCCCCCTTGAGGACTCGAACCAGCGCGCATTCCGTAACAGAGTCCTAGCCAGGATGCCTTAGACCACGACGCCACGGCGCGGGACATCCTAGTGAGAGATTAAGTCTATTCTGTTCTTTTGGAAAAAGTAAATGATTTAGTGATGATGAAAGGGTACAGTGAATATCTTGGACCGCATTTCAGGTGCTGAATAAAACTTGTATGGCGGCGGAAAGAAACGATAAAAATAAATAAATAATCGAGATTTCGCGTTGTTATTCGCGGTAAAGTTGATAATTTTGACAAATTGGCGTTATTTCGCTAAAAAAAAAAAAGACACCTTTATTTCGGTTTATTAACATACATGATGTCTGGAAACAGTTTCCCAAGTATTTCGGGATACATATCTGTTTTCATAAAGGTCCATTTTTCTTAAACGTGAAAACCACAGTTCTCTAGCTATACAACACCGTTATTGAATATAACTGAGACAAGTTATGAAGTTAAGTCTTAAATTTATTTTAATGACTAGCCGTACCCGTGCGCTCCGCTGCACCCGTTAGAAATAAATATAAAGTAATTACTTAATTAAAATAAGACATTTGATCCAGGGAACATTCGTGTTTGATAGAAGGATAAATTGTTTAATGTGTTACTTAATTTGCATTTAAATTGCATCCATATAATTAAAATGCGATCTATTTGGTCCAGAGACACTCATTTGGTGCAATGACAATTCCTTTAACATGTTTCTTAATTTTTATTACATGCAATCATAGTTTAATGAAGATTGACATCATTTAGATTTAATGTGTATATTTTATTTTACTTGTTGTAGGTTTCCATTGAATTATGGTAATAACTTAATTTTAACCCTTGTTTTCTACGTATTCAGTAAATGGCGCTTGGCCCACTATGGTTCTGAACCCTTCAAATAACTTAAATTATATTATATTACTAGCCGTACCCGTGCGCTCCGCTGCACCTCTTAGAAATAAATATAAAGTAATTACATAATTAAAATAGGACGTTTGATCCAGGGAACATTCGTGTTTGTTAGAAGGATGAATCGTTTAATATGTCACTTAATTGAAATTGTATTTATATAATTAAATTGCGATCATTTTGGTCCAGAGAGCACTCATTTGGTGCAATGACAATAACTTTAACATGTTTCTTATTTGTTATTACATGCAACTGTAGTTTAATGAATATTAACATATCATTTAGTTTTAATGTGTAAACTTTATATTACTTGCTATATGATTCCATTGAATTATGGTAATAACTTAATTTTAACCATTGTTTTCTACGTCTTCAATAAATAGCGCTTGGCCCACTAATGGTTCTGAACCCTTCAAATAACTTAAATAGTGATACAGCATAAACAGTGATATGTAATTATATTTCTTTCTTTCGAAAATGTAAGAATTCACGATCTCCTATGTACCATACATTTTATATTTTGCACATGGGAATTACTGCAGGAACAACAACGCTACAATCTGAGGCGGCGGTGAAAACGTATTGTATTGTTATTTTAAAAGTCTATCAGACCTACCAAATTTTGCATAGAATAAAACTTATCGGAAATCATTTTTAAAGAAACTTTTGTTATGTAACATTTTTCACAAAAAAGCAATAATAAGCGAGATATTTCGATTTAATTCAGGCCCCGTTAAATGAAGTATTTTGAATGCCATATAGCCTAAAATCTAAATTACAACGAATTTAATTTATATTTCAATTTTCATCGAAATCCGTTCAGCCATTATCGCGTGAAAAGGTAACAAACATCCAGACAGACAGACATACAAACAAAAATTTCAAAAAAGCGTTTTTCGGTCTCAGGATGAATAACTATACATGTTAACACCAGTTATTTTTGGAAAAGCGAAAATTACCAGAAAATTTTCGGTTACATGTTTATTATTAGTATATATTATATTATATTATATATTATATTATATTACATTATATAAAAAGTGCGTTGATAACGGATGTACTCCGATAAGAAAGTTTTTAATTTGTTGTGGGGGCTCTTGAATCTCAGGAGCAACAACTTTTACAACAGCGCAACATAATCTGCTTGGCTCATTACCCAATTTTTTTTGCATTGCATTTATTGCATATATAGTCTATTTTATGTATTTTAACACGATTCGATTGAGCATAGTTAAAATTTGAATTATAAAATAATGGATTGCTAAGCTAACGTAATATTACTGGATACTAAATCAATACACTCTCGTTGTTCGTTAATTCTCTGAGATTAAAATGAGTGTGTACATAAATATTATTTTAAGAAATACAGAAAACGAATGTACAAAATAGCCTATCAAATTTTCTGTGCATAGGAAGCTATTTTAATCTTACCTGTCCTCGATTTACTAAGAAGTTACTGAAATAACATTATAGCAGTATGTCCATCTAGAGAAACTACACTTTCCAATGGTGAAATAATAATTAATTATACAAATCGGTTAATTTAGCTTCCGATATTACTTCATACAAACACAGAAACATTGTCTGTAGGCTAAGTTTAATAGCTTTCGATTGTTGCTGTCCAAGGGCCCTTTTTCGATTGTTGCTGTCCAAGGCCCCTTTTTCGATTGTTGTTGTCCAAGGCCCCTTATAGACGAAGTCATTTGTTATTTTATTGCACCGATTTAGATGGCGTTGTTTTAATTTTAAAACTCATTTATCTCATTAAATATCAGTCCTATCAAAATTTTGTAAAGAATAAAACTTATCGGAAATCATTTTTAAAGAAACTTTTGTTATGTAACATTTTTTTTACAAAAATCAATAATAAGCGAGATATTTCGATTCATTTAATTCAGGCCCCCTTATAACCCCCCTTTTAAATAAAGTATTTTAAATGCCATATAGCCTAAAATCTAAGTTACAACGAACTTAATTATATTCCAATTTTCATATATATTCCAATTTTCATATAAATCGGTTCAGCCATTATCGCGTGAAAAGGTAAACATACAGACAGACACACAAACAAAAATTTCAAAAATGCGATTTTCGGTTTCAGGGTGGTTAATTATATATGTTAGGACCAATTATTTTTGGAAAATCGAAAATTACCAGAAAAATTTCGGCTACAGATTTATTATTAGTATAGATGTCACCTTCCTTTGATCTAGTCTGCAGTAAGTGACGTTTTTGTATGGATCCAAACCGCGATTACATAGAAACTCCTCCGGTAATGAGAAGCCCCGCGGGGACCTTCGTAAAATAAATGCACAGAGGTGATACATTGTGCGGGATAATAAAATGTTACAAAATTCGTTCAGTATAAAAGGGCTGATAGTGTATAAATGTTTAAGAATTTGTGGCCCCCGAACAAAATGAAGTAGGCGAAGGATAGTAGTTGGAAATAGTTGCCTTCTACATTACTGTAATGACATTAAACAACTGTTTAATTTCATTTTTTTATTGATTCTGTTTCTTTCGTATGTTTTTAATACCAATTGCAACGCCAAATTTAAGTACAGAAGTCTTTAGTATGTAAGCTTCGTGTGTGGGGAAAATCATACCATACTAATATTGTTGCGAATTTGTGTAAGAGTTCTGCTTGAGTTTTAAAATTTGAGGAATGCGAGGAATTAAGATATTCGCAGATATACAAAAGAGAAACAAAAAGTGAGCACATTATGTACATAAATTGTTAACACTAAGCCCAAAATATTATCTAAATTTAAAGCGGGGTGATGCCGCCTTTCTCTAAAGTCAACGAATTATGTGGGCATTTCATTTTAGAAAATTGACACTTAAAATCTGCTTAGGGTAAGAAATGGAAAGTTGAAGTGACTGAGCATGCCAGAATGAAATTTCATTACAAAGAAATGGTTCTGGATATTTTTAAACCATTTCGTAACCACCGGCGTGGCTCAGTCGGTTAAGGCGCTTGCCTGCCGGTCTGAAGTTGCGTTCGATCGCGGGTTCGATCCCCACTTGGGCTGATTACCTGATTGGGTTTTTCCGAGGTTTTCCCCAACCGTAATATGAATGCAAGGTAATCTGTGGCGAATCCTCGGCCTTATCTCGTCAAATATCATCTCGCTATCACCAATCTCATCGACGTTAAATAACCCAGTAGTTGATACAAGGTCGTTAAATAACCAACTAAAAAAAAGCTATTTCGTAATGTGTAAGATATTCAGATCAATGTGAAATGACATAGCGATAACGAAGTAATTCCTCTATGAAGATGGAGAGAGCAATATGTTGCTCATTGTTAGGCTCCGTATTCTAAAGACTGAAGTTAGACACATGGGTATATAGTACGCCGAACATAGGTAATGCAACGGATAAGGATGTAAACAAACAGGTCGTCGCTATGTGTTCTTGGAGTACAGTCAACTCCCAACATTCTGAAGCTATACTAATAAACACATGCTTGAGCCGTGATGTTCATTGTCGTCGTGATTTTTGCAGTGAACGATTTTATTTTGCAAGAAATTCTTTCAACAGCACATGATATTGGTGCATGATGCAGTACAAGATATTCCTATTGTCTGACATTTTTTCGTGTTTCATTAGGATATTGCATATATCGCCCATCACTGAAAACCACGAATTTTCGATGTAGACCTACTTTTCTAGAAATTCCCTGAAATGTAGATTATTTAATTTTTTAATTATTGAGATATTGGCAATGAACATCATGGTAGGCTACACAAATCCATGCTAAACGTCGAGTTAATATCTTCATACTTTCCAGATTGTATTGGTACTGGTTCTTATGGATTACGTGTAACACACTTCCTGCGCCTTTTGGTATTGTAATGTATTTCAGTGCACTGTTTTTGTCACTTATACTGCACGTTTATTTTACACAATTTATAAGTAATGTTAGCTATATTGACAGTGAAAATATAGGCCTACGTTCAAATATCCTCAACTATGCCCTGCAATGTTACACGCTTGACGCCTTACCTAAGGCATTTTACCTCTGCAATGAACCTTCAATCAGCCACAAAGATGTAGTTATTTAAATAATACGACTAGTAAGAGCAGTGATCGATAAGACTACTCACTATGACTGCGTCCAGAAGAGGGCAGAGGATGCGTAACTATTTTGTATACGAACGTACCTGTACCTGCGCTGTGACTTCACATATACTTCGAATCAGGCAACCTCATTCCAGCTTATGTAGCTGGAATACGAAGCCTACTCATTGTCATTACAAATCCTGAAAGGATCTCCTGTTTTTCGAACCTTGCTTCTTTCCGTGGAAATCGGTGAACTTCATATGTAAGTGCAGACCTACGACGGCATAATTGTACGCAATAGGTACGCTTTTATCACTTCATTTATAGACTATCTTTATTATATTGACTTGAGAGCAAATTTCTGACCAGGTTGTATTTTAGCCTCTACATCTTCAGAGAATTCCATTTTCCTGCCGGAGTTTTGTCCCGACTCCAATTTAGATCAGACTCATCTTCAGAGAATTAGCAAAATATAACGTGATAATCTCTTACGGTAACCGAGGTGCTATTTATACAACTACTAGGTCTACAGTGCAGTATCCATATTTCGTGAAAGTCGAGGTAATGGAAGAAAATTCAGCCGAGGGATGGATATTTGTCATTGTGATATGTTTTCATTGTATTGGGTTACCATCACGACGACCTCGCGTTACTGGAGTTGCAAAGTGTTTCTGACACGAGTCTGATCTAAATTGGAGTCGGAACAAAACTCCGGCAGGAAAATGGAAATCCTTACCCAGATAATGGTTATTGCGAGAGAGAGAAAAGATTCACTTCAAAGATTGGAACTGCAGGATAATATCAGATGCCGTGTGATCTCTGGCGAGATCAGAAGAGTCGCGAAAATGGAGTTGATAGGAATGGGCGGGGCACAGGAGCGGGGCGTGGTAAAATTTACTTTCGGATGCTAGAAAATCAATAAGCAATTGGAGCAAGTCTTACATAATTGAGCATTTGGTCCAGGAAGCTTTTAAGAAATGTTTTATAGATGCATGTCCTATGGACCACTGTTGCATGAAGTCAGTCGGAGCTGTTCCCGGGCTCTAGGAATGCGAGCAGCCAGAATAGGACTACTACTTCATTAGTAACGTTACATTTTCACGGCTCGGCGACCACGTTAACACTTGGACATAATGAAGCTGGCGACCCACGTGTGTGTGGCTGTGCCTTGATAATGAGCTAAACTCCAATACTACTGTTTCCGAAAGGTAATTAAATTCTGCATGAAAATAGCCACTTTACTGCCAATAATCGATGTACGGAACTCAAAAGTTTGCCAACTGTGCACTAACGCAAATGTGAAGATGCCCACTCAAAACCAGGATTCAAAGCTTTTGACATAGCAATATGTACTTTATTATTTCAAACTGGGAAATACGAGTACATAGGGGAACTGTGAACTCAATGGCTCCTGCGCCATCCCAAGAAACATTTAAATCCTTGTCCAGGTGCAATTTGTTGCGAATGAAGATTGTGTTGTGTTGTGTTAAGTTTTCTCGGGAGTACTTCATTTCTCACCTTAATTAGTGCACCGTTTCTCCGTTATTCTCTCATGCGTTTCGTCGGTGGAGAAAGGAAATGGAACACTTTGCAGCCATAGCAACCTCAGCCTATCAATCCGAATATTAGTACACTGAAATGTCTCTTACGGCTTGTCCACAATAAACCTGGAACGGAAACAACAACGAGAATGAGAACGGAAATATTGTTAAAATAAATGTATTTAACATTTCCGTTTTCGTTCTCGTTGTCGTTAATTGTGAATGCTCACATTTAAATACATTTTAACAATATTTCCGTTCCGTTCTCGTCGTTTCCGTTCCCGGTTTATTGTCAACCAACCTTTAAGGTCCTCTCGCACTTAGCGGAATCGAATCGAAACGAAACGAAAAGTCTGCTGCCGCTCACATTTAGTTGAACCGAACAATACTTTTGTGTTTTGTGTTACAAACGAGGATAATTCTACACAAGATTTATTAAGTTTTCTTCGTTCATATTAATTTGTGATTTTTGTATCAGCAATAACTTTCAATAGTAAATGAATTAAGCCGCCAAGAGTGGATATGGTTCATTTGTTTTTTCACGAAGGCTTTCATGAGAACTTACGATCATACCCGAAACAAGAAATTCTGTTCTGTTCGATTCGATTCGACGCGCCGCGCCGCTTTCTAGTATCTTCCATTTAAATAGGCTACATGGTGAAGAGAAATTCTGTTCGATTCGATTCCGCTAAGTGGGAGCGGGCCTTCAAGGTACGAAACGAATATGAACTACAGAAGAAATGAACGATGTCTCATAAATGGTGCATACCTTCTTAATATCTGTTTTACAGTGCCAAATGAAGTATTGGGTTCGCAAGAGATCTTAGCAGATCATTTTAATACATACACGCCAAAGAAGGGGGGAGGGGAAACATTTAGATTTAACTGGAAGTCTGCTTGCTGTTAGACAAGAGCTTCTCCGCTTCTGCTTAATTCAGAACAACATTAAGTGTAGCCTATATTATAGGACCGTCTCTCTGTTGCCTGTGATTCTTCGTAATGCGTACGCAGAAAATGTTCGAGATAATCTTGATTATTATCCTTTCTTGGCAGCTGCATACGTTAACTTATTATACTCAAATATGGCAAGAGCCTGTAAAGTCTCTTGTATTAAATTTGGTATAATCGTGTCGAAAAATCATAAGCTCTTGATACTGTTACGAAACTTTTGAAGACTAGACTCTCTTGGTCGCAGTGTAAGATCTGAACGTTTAGACATAGGCTGCTGTAGACTAAGTGTTGATCATTTATGGATGAGTAATTGTCATTGTTGGTCCTCCGTGAACGACTGTTAATATGTCAGTCTGTGATAGAAAAATGTTACTTCGCTTTGGAATATAATAAACGGTTTTTTGTCTTCATAATCAACTGTATTTGTGATGTCAAATTAATACTGCTGAAAAAACTTCATGTTATATTTACGTGTTTGTTATAACCATACTATCTGCATAAAATTTTTCAAAATTTAGTGGATGATTCATTGTTGCTAAACTTAGAATAATAGTTTATAATTAAGCGATAATGATTTAAGCGCTATTTTTAAGTAAACATGGCATAAGGCTTTAATATTTGTGAGAATTAACGCATGTCTAGTAAAGTGTAAATTATTACTTAAATTTCCACCAGTTTTGGAAAAAAATAGCCTTTGCACAGATTATTATGTAAAGGTTATCTCAGTTCGCGATTTGGGCGCTTGGATCACTATTGCTAATTACCGTCCAACTATTGGACGGGTTTTGTTTCATATTCAGTAACTACTAGTCACTTTACCCGTGAATGATGCAAATGAAATGTAACAATTTATAGTAAAAAAAAAAATGGGTTTGACTTCAACGTTTATGTCACTTATGCATATGGCGATGTTTGTAACTAGGAAAAAAAAAGTATAAATTATTAGTTAAGATATACACCTGTTTCTATAAAGATAAGTTTAAACCGTGGGAGAAGTATGCTTCAGTTTTGTTACGGATTATTTTTGTCGCTGCTAATTTAATGACTGTCACGTGGAGTTTGTAAGATGTCTCTTAACGTATATGTATATTTACAGAGTTGACTTAAAAGACTAAGGGTGCTATTCATAGACATTTCGCTAGCCCGGGCTACGAGCGTGCTAAACAGGATTCATATATCATATCGCTGACACTGGTTTATGAATACGAAAAACGTTAGTTCGCTGATCATCCACCGAAAGTCCGCGCTAAGAATGTCTATGAATACGGCCCAAAGCGATTAACATTGATGACTAAAACCGCGTATCCACGAAACTAGGCTGCCTTACGATGTTTGCTGCTTCACACGCGAGCCAATTCCAATCGATTTTTGGATGCGATCAAAGGTGCCTCGCAATGATTAACTCGCTTCTCGCTGCGTGTGGACTGTTCGTTGGTAAATATGTCATCACGCAATCTGATATTAACTGCCTCAATTGCCACGCACTAACTGGTAGCCAAAAGGGCTGTAAATAATTATTATAGTCATCTTGCTGGTTGCTTACACAGTTTAGCGTTCTTGTTTCGCTACCAAAACAACAAAACCGCGAAACAAACAACAAGCGAGACGGCCGCGCATGACAACCTCTCACACAGTATGTAGTGTATTATGTCAACTTCGAATGTCCCTTAGTTTACTTCTGGCTTTGAGAGAGCTGTTACTTTGATGCAGGAATGCTCTTTATAAAACCCAACTATGGCAGCGTATCCTAATTATCACTATGAATTATGGAATATAGGACCCGATGAAGATCAGATTTATTGACTTAAATCAGTGTGTTGTGGCATGGACACTAGATCCTGCGAATCGAAGTCTGCTCTTTGTTCGCCATTAGAGTTGTAATATTAACTGATAAAATTTCACTGCATCAACACGCCCGTCGTATCCACTTTCAGCTGACTCAGCGCATTTAGTTTTACTGCACTTCAAAATTGTTTTATTCAAAATATACACACAAGTTCGTATAAGAAGATAAACTTTCGTTTTCTGGATTTCACGCAAAAGGTAACATTTATAATGGCAAGAAGTAAGATTCATTCATTCATTCATTCATTCATTCATTCATTCATAGTGTTCTGCCCAAGGGCAGGTCTTTCACTGCAAACCCAGCATTCTCCAGCCCTTTCTATTTTCTGCCTTCCTGTTTTTCTCCTCATATGATCCTTTCCTTCAAGCTGTGTGTTTTTTTGTCCCGTGGCTTGTATTTCCCTAATGTTATAATTGGTAACTTTGCATCATGCTAACCATAGAACTGTACCAGTACGTAAACGACTAAGAAAACAAGAGACGGCATTGTGGGATAAATATTAATGTTAATGACATTGAGATAAAATATAATAATTAATAGACAATTTATAGTTGAAAAGATGTTAACTAAATCGTGCCGCTGTTTTATTACATATACACAAATGAATTACAGTATAAACACTGAATTACGCATAGAGCTTTCTACATATTTAACATTTATTTCATACACTACAGTATACGTTGAGAAAACTTCGTAATTTCTATAAACAGATACTATTCAGTGTAGCGACAAATGCCCAGTACTGAGTTAGATTTGTTTTGTGCAACGTAAGCTTCCAGAATGATAATTATGTTAATTGGAATTATCGTGCGGTCGCCCTTGCGGTCGGGGGTCGGGCTAACTCTCTCACAGGTGCCGCAGTAGTTTTCACGAAGGCTGAGGGAGCCGAGAGACTCGACCTTTCTCAACTGTTGAATGTGGGAAAATTATTCTTTGCAACATCTGTTACGAATGATGCTTAAATACAGACTGATTCGCTCGCTAAAAATATATAAAAGTTTTCACAGTGAAGTTGTACATTTGTAGTTCGTAATGAAAATTTAATATACACATGAACTTGAACCTTGTAACACTTGTCTTTCACAGGTTATTCTGAAATTGGCCCTTTTCGGCAAGAATATATTTTTCGTCCTGGTGTTCCAAATTTTTGAATGCCTTTTTACCGTTTTTGTACGAAGTATAAAAGAGAAAGTATTGTGATACTTCAAAATACGGAGGGTTGAGGCAGATAAAAGTAAACTCATCTAACCTGTAAAAAGTATAAGAAATCTCACATCGCCACCATCTGTTGTGCTCGATGTGCTGACCACGGTTGTGTACTGTCGCCCGGCAGTGCGGTTTCCACTGATGCAGGCTTCTGAGATGAGCGAGGGGAATATCTTGCCACACTTCTCTACAGGCTTTCCATAGGCCTTCAATAGTTTTAGGCCTCCTACTAGAAAGGCCTCTCTTCAGTAGACCAAAGCCACAGAAAGGAATCGTCTCTATTCCAGTTTCAGCTTCCATTTGGTGGTAGAACAGCAGCGATGATTTCGCAGTATGATTGGATGCTTTGTCCATATGAATGTATACTTTACTAGGATCTCCGTCATAAACCCGGTGTGCCGGCACTGAAACATTTAGTAAAGGAATTTATACTTACCCAGCTGAAAGTAGGTGTTGAAAATGTCTCCCACCAACTGCTACACACTGTTGACACCTTCTTATGAAATTGTTAATTACTTTAAGAAGTTCTGCTTCACGGATTGACTCTATTTCAGCTCTTAAATAATAATAATAATAATAATAATAATAATAATAATATAATATTGAACTGCCCCCCATTGAGGGTAGCCCTTACGGACTCAGTACATCCTCAAAAAAAATTACGTATGTAAACATAGATAATAAATTTTAAAGAAGAGAAACAAAGAAAAGGCGTGAAAAATTTGAATTGCTATTATTGTGGCACCATGTGATTAATTAGGATTTGGCAGGATTTTTTTTAACTCAATTATCACAATGTCATCCCTCAGAGATGTTGGCAGAGCAAACTGCCGTCGAAATTCTTCGAAAAAAAAGCTGATGTAGTCCCTCGAGCACCTACGAGAACCTCGTATGAACAAGCCGAATACCTCAACGTGAATTAAAGCATATTTCAGCTTGAAATAGTTGATTGTAGGCTCATAGATCGACTTCTTCTCAAGGTGGACCTCGGCTGGATGATGGCATTCTACTTCAAAACGTATCGTGGGGTCCACAATGATGCCCTGTTTAGTGTCAGCATTGTACGCTAAAATATCTACTCGTCCCGTTGACCCATTTTCAGCTAGACAGGAGATTTCTTCTTCTACTATCCAGCCCTTATTTCTTAATGCGGCAGCAATTTTGGATCTTATAAGATGTCTAGAGTTTCTCAAGAGCAATCCCTGTTCACAGAACCCCAAGACGTGTGCTGAAGTTTCAATATCCGGCCAGCCATGTCTGCACCGGGTACCGTCGAGAGATCTGCCGGGAACGGAACGAACAGCTGCTAAATTTGCTGTCATTTTCAGGCTAGATATCCATTCACTAGTCGAAAGTCCTTTCTTGTTTGCAATCAAACTGTTGGCGGCTGTTACTTCGCTGTACATCTCAACACCTTTTCCCCGTCCTGAAAGGGTCTTCCATGATTCATATTCACGACCTCGCAATTCTTCTCGAAAATTTCGAATTGTAGCTTTAGTAAAGTCTTCAAGCTCATTTATTGTATGCGGGTTTTTCGCATAAGCCTTAATTTTAAGTGCCCCCCCCCCCCAGTAGATAGAAATTGCTCGTGTTAAATCTGAACTTCGTGGAACCCACAAATTTTTACTGATAATTCTCCTTCCGAAAATTCGACGCAATTATCTCATGGATTGTTCGGCAGTATGATTAGTGACGGAGTCTTCTTGGAACGTTCATCAAAAAATGGGTCAAGGATCTCATTCACATAACGCTCGCTAGTAATTTGTGTCCCGAGTGAAAATAGGCCCAGTATTTCTGTGTCCGTTCATTGCACAGCACAATCCTATTTTTTCACTGTTTCGAGTACAAGATTGAGTTCCTCCTGACTGTATTACCGATGATACGTGTCCATTTAAATGGAAATAGGCCTCATCATAAAACTAAATTAATGTCTGATTAATTTCCCCAGAATTTACTTTCTCTAAACTCCAATAACAAAAATGCAACCTCTTATTGGGATCTTGTTCATTTAACTTTTGAAATACCGGTTCCCATTCGGAACTATGCGACATACGTTACCTCCATCTGCTTTTACTAATCTAAATACACTCTTTCCGGTTGAGTGGACAGGAAATTTTTACTATTGCTGTTAGAATCCTGATTATTCAATAGTTACAATCCAAACACATACCCACCACAAACAAACCCAAGTCATAATATTTATCCTGAAATAAAACTCCATATTCGGTGGAACTGCTCCTCTGTTAATTTCAGAAAAGATGCGCCACCACTTACCTTTGTCGGATCGACATCAAACTTTGCACGATTTTTATTTGCACCATATGTAAAAACTTTGAGGGGTGTCGTGAAGAAAATTCGGAAATACAAAATTATGGGCCACCCTACTGAACCAATCACCTGGGTCTTTGCTCTGCTACAGCGCATCAACTCGCAGAGTAGCAGCTGTATAAGAGTTTCTGTCCCAAACAAATTTCTGAATTTACTCAACCATTATACTCTTCATATTTCGTACCTGAGACTACCTACTGTTAACGAAAATTAATTTTCTGCAATTAGGACGTTTCTATGACATCACGTCCTTTTCCAGACGTCTCGTCGTCTCGAGCTATCTGCGAACGTTTCCAAATATACGAAGCTAGATAAATTCATTTATTAGAGGCGTTAACTTTTCCAAGAACGACGACAGCGCTGAAGGTGCACAGATCCGGTGGTCCGACAATACTTGCTGACAGAATTTTATGACAGTGGCTAGTGTATTAGATAGTTTCGGTGTTGATGACACTGATTCGACGTGAATGATCGTGGTTTCCGCAGTGGTTAAAGCATAATATAACTTTTACACTTCGGAAATATTACGATCATGGTTCGAATTCTAGTCCAGTACATGGATATTTGCCCGTTGTTAATGTGTTTGTTTCTGTTCTCATCGTCGCAGTTCCGCTGTTTGTATGTATGTCTAATGTTAGGTTCAGATAACTATTGATAACGACTAAGAATCATAAGAGCTGTAGAATCCTGGCATGCTGCTGAATGATTTGATTCGAAGTAACTTGTAATTTCCCCAAATTGTAAGAGCATTCTTCAAACCTCCGTTTCATTCTGGTGAAAACAATGCCCCAAATTGTCTCTTCTTGACCAGCATGATAGGTTGAGCGACACCCTATCAAGTGAGAATGTTTTGCGAGTTTCAGCACAGCTAATTTGAAGTGCCAATTTATTTCATTAGTTTGTAGGAAGTGCATCGGAGTCACATGCCGAAGACCGCCTTCATCTCAGTTCTGAACAATCTACATTAATTTAAATTCATGTCGGGAAATTAACATTAAGCTGCGAGGCCCGGCTGATAAGCCGAGCGAACAAGTGTCTGCTGGCTGCAATCAATAGCGGCTTCCTGCGCTCCGTTTCTAATTATAAACTCGCATACAACGGCTGCGACAAAGGCACATGTTTAACTGCCAGGAAATTATTTTGTCAGATGTGTCGTAAATGTGAAGATTTTGTTTGTCTTCCTGTTTATGCAAATGCTGCGTACTCCGGAGACTATTGTGACGTTTCTGCCAGTCCCAAGAGTGTCTGCTGTGATCCAGGTTTTCATCTCTCATGTTGGAGAGTATGGTGACCTAATCTCAGCGCCCACCGGTGATCAACGCTTGTACGAAAATCTGAATTCATTGTCTTGGGACTGCAAGCTTAATGGATTTTGTTAATATGTTACTGGTGGTACATGTTATTGTTGACATCTTAACATCTATTTTCATTTTATTTTCAATACGAAGTATACAGGAAATATTGTAGTTTTGTCATTAGTGGATTTCCGGGATTAAATAAAATGTAGACCTGTACTTACGATTTCAGCGTGCACAACAAAAATGATTTCTGACATGCTTCTTATTTTTATGTGCATATTTATTTTTTGTTCGCGAATTAGCACATTAATGAAATGGGCTGAATTCTTGTCCCTAATACTACGTACTTTTATTCGTATTCTAAACCTGTTTATCAAAAATTATTCACACGAAATGAACTGGAGACCTTTGCCTAAAATTGGAAAATTGTAACGCATCTTTTCCTAAGTGTAATTCGCTCTACATGAATGAGCTTATAATTTATGCATTAAGCTGACTTTTAATTATGTAATTACACGTTCAAAAATGAGACAAGTAAGGAGATATTTGCCTGCTATGTGGTATCCAAAGCTGTACATGTTTGGTTCGTACTTTCATTCGGTATATCAAAGTGAACTAGTGTTTATTTTAAGTTGAAAGTGCAGCAATTGTGTTTGTCGATCCTAATTCCTGGTCCAAGAAAAGGAATCGTTTAAGAACATTAATAAGTGATTGTACTCTCATCTAATGCATCCACATGATCGCGAATTTAAAGATACCAGCCCATAATATATACATGTATATATATGTGTGTGTATGTATATATATGTGTGTGTATATATATATATATATATATATATGTGTATATATATATATATATATATATATATATATATATATTCCAGTATAATTGTTGCTCATTCTTTTAGTCCACATGTCCAGTAATAGGTATTTGTAATTAGGTGGTATACCCTCAACATGTCTCTTTAACATTAATTCTTTGTTAGCTGAAAGCCAAATGAATCTTCCCACCTCTTTTTTTCTTTCAGGAATTTGTCTTTTTCGGTTACTCGATCTCTGGTAGTTTGAACTAGCGCTTCTCTTCGTTTTTGGTATATATGGATCCTGTTTACCATCTCAGTTTTCTAGTGTTCAATTGAATCCGTGAGTTTTGATACTAATGTCTTCGGATATTTTACCGTACCAAATCTTTATTCCCTGTAATCTTTATTAAAACGGTTATTTCTGTTACCTCAAGCAACTGCTTCCTTTCTGTCGTATCCATAGTCTGTTACATATGTTACTGTGCCCATTTTGTGTCTATGTACGCTTCTCATCAATTATTT
This sequence comes from Periplaneta americana, assembly GCF_040183065.1. NCBI lineage: Eukaryota > Metazoa > Arthropoda > Insecta > Blattodea > Blattidae > Periplaneta > Periplaneta americana. The sequence goes on from NC_091119.1 coordinate 120,760,620, forward strand.
GTTCCTCCAGGTAATTGTTCAATTATAAGTATGTTAAGTTAAATCAATTATTTTTTCACTGGTAACACTGTATTAATTTTAATCTTGTTTTTTAACTTTGTAAATTTATTATTGTATTATTGTCTTCTGGATCTTTGTGGTCACCCTCAGTGGAGGGCAGGCGATTTTTTCAAATCTTTCTCTCTCTTGTATAGTTTTCATATTTGCTTGGTCGTAGTTTTTCAAGGGATATTGTGTGTAGTAGATTCCGATGGTGTTTTGAGATCATTTTCTCTGTAACCGCGATACTTATAACTTATAACCAAGATCCGTCGATTAGACTAACAACTGTTTGACAGCAACATCTAGAGACCTTGCTTATAACTGCTCCGCATTGCATGTGTGTAAGAAATCTCCCGTGCCCATTTTACTGCTAGTTGGTTGGAAATGCTTCCGAGCGTCAATCTTTCTTAAACTCACAACGTCTAGTCTGTTGGTCTATGGATTTATTATTTTATGAAAACTTTCTCTAAAATATATTTAATACTTTCTTCCAGTATTACACTTAAACTAATGCGGCATAATTGAGGGGCTTAGAACAAAAAACAGGTAAGTGACGGAAACCTAGTTTTGAGGAAATTACAGTTAAAGTTCTACATGCAATGAAATATTATACACTAGCTTGGTGAAATGATGCCCATTTAGCAGCACTGCACAGTGTGATCACTTATCTGATTTTATCCCAAAGAAACATTCTTTTGGGTTATCACAACACGCACTTACCTGCTTTTTGTTCTAAGCAGGAGAGGTTTTAGGAGAGTGAGGGAATTGTCTTAAGAGTCCTCAACTATGATTAATATGGCTACCATAATATAATGATTTATTTCCTTATGAAACATAATGTAAACTAATAAAAATGAGATAGGTACCAATTCATTTAGCCAAGCTGTTCCGCTAGTCTCCCGCTCGTTCGTTCCGTTCCACTCCCTCGATTTGGTGATAGTTTGGAGACCTTAATGTTGAGAGAGCGGGGGTGTAGGCGCCACATTGGCGGTAGTAGTACGGCGCCAGTAAGAATTATAATCCCATAAAAGTCGACAGTAAAAATATTGCGAAGTAAATTAAGGGCATTCCAGAACACGGGGGAAAGTTTCACGTTGCCATCACACAAATCAAACATCTCCCAATTGATTATTTTCATCGTTGAAATTATCTCGCATCTCAACATAGATCACCGTTAGCAATCCCTGCATTTGGAAAGAGATAAAGAAACGTCAGTATTCGTTTACTTCAACTCCTGAAAACAAACCATTTTTAGTAATTCTGCTGGTAAATTCTTTAATCAATAATTTTATAAATTGCACTTGTCTTAAGAACAAGGTACATAATTACGATTACTAAGTAACATAAAGTTTTATTATTTAATTTAAATTTTGTAGAAGTTAACTGATACGTTTATTTCATAACATGAATAATTTTCGACGCTTCGTTACCTTGTTTAATTCTTGTTTTTTTTTTTATTATTTAACCACGCTATATCAACTACAACACTAGGTTATTTAGCGTCGATGGGATTGGTGATAGCGATGTGGTATTTGGCGAGATGAGGCTGAGGATTCGCCATAGCTTACCTGACATTTGCCTTACAGTCGAGAAAAAATCTTGGGGGGGGGGAGGTGGGGACCCCCAACCAGGTAATCAGTTCAAGCGGAAATCGAACCTCCCTCGAGCAAATACATCTCTGAATATTATAGATTTACTGATATTTTCATGAAATAAAAAGTTATACAAGGAATAAATACTGTGTTAAATTTTAGGACAAATATTTTCGTACTTGGATTTTCTTTCGGAGTTTACTCCCTTAGCCGAAAATTCCCTGTTTTAAAGCCAGAGAACTCGCCTTCCGTCCTATCCTGTTAGCTGTAGTCTATTACAACTACAGTCAGGGGGCACGACGTATGAGGTATAGCTGCTAAAAGAGGCGTAGAGGAATTGCCCGAGATTTAATAAGCTATAAGTTTACATATTCGGCATCTCTATCCCCTTCGGGACCATACCAATCATTCACAAGAAAGAATAATGCTGAAAATGATCAAGAAGAGAAAACGAAATTGGTTGGGTCACTGGCTGAGAATAAACTGCCTGCTGAAGGATGCACTCGAAGGAATGGTTAACGGGAGAAGAGTTCGTGGCAGAAGAAATCAGATGATAGACGACACTAAGATACTGTATATAGATCATACATAGAGACTAAGAGGAAAACAGAAAATAGGATAGATTGGAGAATGCTGGGTTTGCAATGAAAGCCCTGTCCTTGGGCAGAACACTGTATGTATGTATGTTGTGTGTATTAATACATGCATATGCGTTCACACCTTACACTACAGAAGAAATTTAGCTAGACGATGTTCACCTACGAACAGCGTATTGTACGTTGTATCGCTAGTAATCCGGTATGATAGTTGCGCGTTCCATCCAGGCAGGTGCGGATTCGATCCCCCGGCCAGATCGCAATGAATTTTGTGGTGGATAAAGACGCTATGGATCAGTGGCGGCTCCTGCATATTTCTTAAGAGGAGGAAAGAAGTTAACAGCACGAAATGACATCTTCTTGAATGAAACATGCTACAAATTAGCATACATGTAAGACCAGGTAGTGTTGGGGTTGGCCTTTCCTTCTGTATAGCAATAATCTGTTCTTGTAAGCTGAGTTTCCTGTCCAAAATATATGTTTTCACTTCCATTCATTGTTGAATAATTGCGCAAATTAACAATTACAAGGAAATTCACAACCTCGTAGTATTTTTCGAGCACACTACAGCATCACACGTGTTGGAAGAGACTAGCTACTAACTCGTAACCGGAACCGTTTTACGGAAATGGAAATGGGAATAGGAAATAATCTGAGGAAAGCGAGAACACTGCCCCCACGTGGTCTGTGTTGCCACATGTACATTTTACAAGTTCAGTATCACATGCTTTTGAAGAATGTCAGTTCTTGTAAAGTCATACTATCATTATTGTTCAAAGCTGCCGGTGGCCGATTAATTTTTTATGTTAAAAATGATGTAGTTTGGAGTACCTACCTTCAGTTTCAAATATATTTGTACAAAACTGACAACTTGGCTGTTGCCCTGTCTAGTAAACAATGAATAGAAGTGAATTTCTTTGTTTTACATAAACCCGACTTTAACTTTCAAATAGCCACGAAAGTTTCAAACCATGAATTGTAGCCTATATAAAGTGCAATGAATAATATTTTTGATTTATAATTTTTAAAAAAGTTTATATGGTGTCTTTCATAGCGTTGCGTTAAAACTGTTTTTGTTGTGTCTCCTCCTAGATGTGTTATAGTCTGGTTGAATGCAGCATCGTTAGGTGGCAGCGGTAGCGAGCTTGCTGCACGACCAGTCGCTTTCTATTTCCCGCCCATGACTGATTCAGAGGAGGATCTCCTCTCTATCCGTTCATTTACTTGCTTTAAAACTGTGCTTCTTTCTCTGGCCGCTAGTGCGCTGTTGTCTATGTCTGTTAACTGCAGTAGAGGAGGAATGGAGTGTCTTTCCTCCACACAGACAATCTCGCATCTTTCTCACAGTTTTCTACAGCACATGAGCGCGCGTCGTTTAAAACTCGATCAACCGAGTTTTTCTTATAGCTGTGAACTTAAAACTTATCGAATCTTCCTTGAATTTCAAGGCACATATTTTATTTGGTATTTACTTTCAAAAGAAGAAAATGTGAGGAGGACGTTCCTCCCTTCCCTCCCCCGAGGAACCGCCACTGCTATGGATGTTTCCACGGGCTACCCTCGTTTCCATAATTCCACGAACACACTGCACCTTTTCCTCATTTCATCTATGCAGAGTAGTTAAAAATGGGCTTGGGTAAGTTTCTGGAGTAGTACTGTCTTTTGGTGATCTAGGAAGGGCTTTGGGCTCCGGACCTTGGGGCTTCTTAGGTACTCGTCGGGGGATGTCAGGATTGAGACATATCCCCCCCTCCCAGCACCCAACATCGAATTCACGAATGTCACTCACAGCACCTGTCGGACTTGGACATTCATGGCATATGTACGGCGTACAATTGACCAGTATAGGCCTAAGTGCAAGGATCCGATGTGACACAGGATATCGAAGAGATATTGTTCATATTTGGTCTGCGAACCTTGCCGATGATGGAAGAAGGATGACGGAGAGCCGTATCAAGCATGTGTGCTCCAATAGCCTGACAAAGAGGGTCCTCCAAATAAGGATTTTACCCAATTTTCAGAAACTGATTTCATGCCAAACAGTTCGTATTAGTAGTTCCCCCTCAAACCTTCATTTGTTTATGCTTTCCTTTACAGTATCTAGCCTTGTACGATATTATAATAGTTAACATTGTTTCAATGTTGAATTAATTGCGGATTGTTAATTCAATTGCTAAAGCTTAAGTATTTTAGCAGCGTCGTGGTAGCATTGAAAACAAGCGTTGGTTCATTAATATTCAGAACACTTGCATTATCTCTGTTGTTAATGTCCTGAAGTCCTTGGCGGAATGCGTAATAACTTGCTTGTGTTGTCAGTGTTTGAGATAACATTCTTAAGAACGTTTGTGTTTTCTCGCCGTTTTCTTGTCTTCGGGGCATTTCTTCGACAACTACTCCCTAACGATGCAATAAAAACTGAGTAAAGATTTACTGTAATTTGTCTCACCAATTACACTGGACAAGATAATATGAAAACTTTTTATTTAGTTCTTGAACGAGAGAAACTGTATTTACTACATGTTGCTATGCTAAAACTATTTTATTGGTTCTTGTTTTTGTGATACACTCGTACGGTTTTTTCGTATATCTATATACACACATACAACACATAATGTCAGTAAAATTATTTTGCTGATTCTTTTTTATTGTTCCAAAATTCGTCTCTGTCTCACGAAAAATGACACAAACCCGAACTGAAACTAAATTCAAAGTTAGGTCTCAGTATAGGAACGCCATTAAACACTACATATTCATACAAAATTAAGTGACAGAGGTATTAAATCCTTTTCATCCGTTGCACTGCCGAATACCAAAATTTGAAAAGGTGGCCTCCGTACACATTTGACCTAAGCCCCTAATTTTTTTTTCATGTAGGGAGTACGTAAACGACAATGTTCGTATATCGAGAACATGTAAGGTATCAAACAAAACTTGGAGAGATTACCTATGTGTTGGCACTTCTTGCGTTTCTGTAGCATTAATAGTTACAGAGATAAAATAGGAATAATTATATAGGTAACTAATTATTCTGAGGAAATTATTTTTCGTTTGGTACACACTGCCGTTTCAGTTGTCAGTTTATTTTACCAATAAAAATTTAATTTAAGAAAATCCTGGCCTCTCATTTAAGGTAAATCGCTGTTATGTATCTTTACTTTCATATTGATTTTAATTTAGGATTATATTTGCTTCATTCCCAGATAAATTAACTCGTGTGTATGTGTCTCTTTATGTTTGTGTGTGTGTGAATTGTCCGATCTTACCGCGGAATCGTTCATACAGAGATTCTGAAAATGTATGGTTCTTTAAAAATTCCGAAAAAGTTATTTTGCAGCATCACAGTACTTTTTCTCATCATGTCTACTTAGTGTGTCATGAGCACAGTATACATACCTCCTATTTGAGAGTACAGTTGCGTGAGCGTGTAAACACTAAACATACGTGGAATTATATACAAACCTCTTCCGTGATCTCTGTTTTTGTAGCCCATACTTTATCATTTCGTCCAGCTCAAGTTGATACCGTTCGTAAACCCCTGCAATAGTTGAGTGGTCAGACATCTGACCTGTCACGCAGGCAGCCCGGTTTCGAGTCCCGGTTAGGTCTGGGATTTTTCAGAGAAATCCATAGTGACACTTGTGGCGGACATGGTCGCAGTTGAGAATTTTCTCGGGGTTCTTCCGGTTTTCCCCATATTAGGAATTTACATCATTCCGTCACCATTTCTCCATTTCGTCATCATTCCATAGCATTCCTCGATCTCCGGCTGGCGACGCATGGAGGGGGCTGGCCTAGGGACGAGGGAGGTTGCCTGCTCGACACCTGGGTACGCAGCGAACCTCAGTGTAGTCAACCGGTGTGGGTTTGGGAATACGCCTAGCTTGAGGGTTAGCGCAATAGACCATAAGTCGCAGTGCTGGGCCATAGTGCCCCCTCCCGCAATATCAATTCAGTTGATACCGTTCGTCACTCGCAGCCATAACTACTTTTACAATAGTCTGCATTAAGTAAATGCTTATTACTAAATTATCGTAAAATGATCAAAATGGTACGAAAACGTTTTTATTATAACATCAGAAATATAATTTTTTAAAACACGTAAGACTTACGTAGTGTTCCTATGCTGAACCTTCTCTCAAATCAAAGCAAATGTTTTTCTGCAAAACCCAACTCTCTTCTTTTCACTTACGTTTCACAAACCTGTTTTAAAATTCCTGATTCTGCGACTACCTCTTTAATACTGTGTTTTTCTCGAGCTTAGAGGATCGTTAGGCTGAGTCCGGGGCAGGCTTCATTTCCAGTTAAATATTCAGAAAAGGGTTTATGGCATGTCGTCTGAAAGTATCTTTAGTGTATATATACCATTTTCTCGGCAGCTGTTCGAGTTTGTTTTCCATTTTTTACGAAAAATTGTCCAAGTATTACAGACATGAAAGGATATATGATTAATGTTGAAAAATATAATTATCACTTCTGATTTAATGATGCTCTATGTGAAAGTATTGACCGAAATCAGCTCATATTTTCTTCTGAATTCTTTTCTGAAGTAGTAATCGTGAATAGTGCAATGCAGAAATCATGCTTACAAAATTGTGACACAAGAACGATATTAGTGGTTAAATATTCTTTAAATAAAAAAAGACGTTTTAGAGCATAGGTCATTTGAAAATTAGTGACTACTAGGGGGCGGATGTTGATGACCTAAAAATCTACTTAAAATGATCATTAAAATGCCCTTAAACTAATGGAAAAATGAGATAAAATTAAAAGAAAATGACATTTAAATATTAACAGTACTCGCACCACAACTTAAAAATTAATCACCTTGTTTCAATGACTGCCCTGCAAATCTCGGAGAAGGGAGGCAACGTCCTGGAATTTAGCTGAGATAAAGGAAAGGAACATGCAACAAAGGAAGGTTTTAAGGAAAAACTATAGATTTTAATGAGGGTTTATAATGTGTTTCAATCAGGGTTGGTTCATGTCAGTGTCTTCATTCTCTGTCTCCTCGTCCTTCCGCGCTTCTCTTTTGTTACCAGATCTTCCAGATGAGGGAGTGTGAATGACCAAAGAAATTGTGGGCACAGCGTGCAATCTTGCAATTTTTGTGTTAAAAATACTGGCTACTACAGTAGACATCCCTTCCGAACCATGTGAGGACACAACGTCCTGTCCAGGACATGGTGAAAGTTTCCCTCCTTCCAAACATAAATTCTAAAGACACCCTCGTACCGTCAAAAGAACAGTAGTGGTCAAAGCCCTCACTTAAACTAAGCTGTTGTCAAGCATTTTATATTACTTCCGTTGTATGAAGTGAAGCCTTCAGTGAATGAGGGATGGACTTTACTACTGCTCTGTTTGCTTAGTAAAAGATTTAACAGACCTATCGGTAAAGAAGAAAGTAAAATGCATTCCATATGATCTAAAAGTTCTTCAAAGTAATAAAAATGACCAATAAATTCCGAAAAAAAAAAATATAAAAATGACCTATTAGTTCAAAAACGTAAAAAAATGCAATATAAGAAATTATTTTTACGTTGATATTAACATAGAACCATATTAATAGGCATCGTCCTAATGTGAAAAGTAAGAAGATGACTTTTCATCAACATCCACGCCCTAGTGATAACACTGCTGGTATTCGCCTCTCTAGCGGTGACTAATATGACTAATATAATCTGGTAGTATGAGATGGAAAAGTGCCTGTACTGTATCTTACTATATCTATACTGTATATGCAACGCCCTAAAGCAAAAAAAAAAAAAAAAAAAAAAAAAAAAAAAAAAAAAAAAAAAAAAAAAAAAAAAGTAGACGAGAGCAGGACCAACTCAGACATAACGTTAATTGTTGTTTTTTATTATGAAAGTGTATGAACCACTCAGTCTGTTTCAATTGGAATGCGGTTGGATGTTGCATAGGCCTTTTGGAACACCATTTACGATCAGTAATGCGCCGTAAGCGTCGAAATCTTTTGAATACCCATCTATTCGATTGTGCTTCGCAGTTGTGCTCGTCATGTGACTGCCGAAGCGGATAATTTGCGTAACAGGTGCAACTGGGAAGTTCTAGAACAGTGGTCGTCAGCACTCGCTGAAATGGGTAAAGTGTAAAGAGTGTAACGAAATATGCTGTCGTGCAGAAGGGATAGAGAGACAGCATACTCACAGAAGCACGCTAGTGTAATGTCTTATCCATGGGTAAGAGACACTAGCCAGAGCATGCACTGTGCCGATGACAGCTGTTCTAGAGCATCCTCCGTATGCTTCGAATATGTCACTGCGATTACGACCTTCTCCTAAATTGAAAGAGCCACTGAGCTTTAGAAATAGACCATTATAAAGCTGTAGAGCATTCAGAAGCTTAAAGCAGTGTCGCTGTGGATGACAGCTGTCGCCTTTCAGATGTGTGGCGACAGGTACGTGATACTGGAGGAGATTATTTTTATGAATTATATTAAATCAGTTTCTGTTAATTAAAAAGTATTGCCACTAATTTTCAAATGACCTATGTAGATACGTTGTTTCATGCATGTAAAATGGTTTGATTTTTCATAAATAAATACAACACCCGTGTAACGTAGTGGTTATCTAGCGAACTGCAGTGGATTCGCTGTCAGCAATTTCGTCGACGCTGAAGATAATTGCGATTTTGATAGTGTTGTTAATTACCGCAACCGAAGTTGACGGCATTATAGAAAACGGACATTTCATTTTGTATTTATTTTTCCAACTAAGTTTAATAATATATGAAGAGTCCACTGCAAGAATGATGGATGTAATTTGGAATACATTTCTCAGGAGAAGCCATTGAAAGTTTGAAATGCTTAGCGCTCAAAGCTTAACTGTGATTTTCCGATCATTACTGGACAGTGACTATCAGTGTTAATGCCATATGACTCTCTATGTACATTCTGTATGTCTTAAGCTATGCTTTGACAGTCTTGGTTCATTTTCGACAAAAAAGTGACATCCATCATTCTTGCAGCGGACTCTTCATATACGTAGGTATAAATATTATACGAAGGATAATGAAATTCCATCACTTCATGAGAGGCTTGAAACACTGGATATACAATATTGCTATAGCCATTGTGACCCTCCTTTATTTAGGAATTCGATACGCCTCCACGGCGTGGCGAGTAACGTAATTTCAGTGTATCTTATCATTCATCATCCATGGTGACAGAAGGTATTTCAATTGCCTGACCCATTTCTCCACCTTCCGTGCAGGTATGAATCTCCTCTTCCACTCCTGTCATGTGGAGATTAAAGAGTCTAACTCACAGTGTACTACATAAACCAGAGCTGTGTTGTGAATGTGTGCTTGATTCTCTGTTGCAGCCCACCAAGCTGAACGTGTACAAGAATGACTCTGAGAGCTGGGACTACACAACCCCCAACGTCGGTGAGTTCTAATAGTTTTACTGCTGTAAAACTTATCACTCGGCCTGTAGGACGTCTGTTTCATTCGTATCTATGATCCGACTGGATATTACCCCTTGAAATAATTACGGGTGGGAGGGGGGAGGGATCGAGATTGTTTTTATGAAATGTGTGCAAGAGTAAAAGAATGGAACTAAATTTATACTGTTTCAAATGGAGTTATTGACCTGTGCATTGGTAAGAAAAGGATAGAAGATCGATCTGCACATGTCGGGGAATTGTCGCTTGTCGCTTTTATGTATTCAATTCACAGTTACCGAATAGCTTGCTATGAATTTTTATATGCAGTTAGGTACGAAACGTGTGGATAGTTCCAAAATATCAAGGACATTATTGTTTATATGATTTCTCAGAAATGACAGGAACTTAAAGTAGGAAATACATAAGGCAAACTCGACTAATTTCGCAGTATTAAGGTTTTCTGCCTATAGTTATGCCCGAAAATGCTTCAAAAGACTTCCTTTATGCGGTAGTTAATCATTAGACATCATTTTATTAGTTGGTATAAAAATTTAATTTCTATGTGTATCTCAACAGGGAAATAGTTCCATTTAAAACATGAGATGATATGTGTGTGTTTCAGGAACTCGTGTAACTTCGCAGTACTGCTCGGGCAATTTTGCAGTAACATTTGTGCAATTTTCAAGGATACACTTTTTAGTTCAAAACATGTTTTAATGTAATCTAAACATCAGTACATGTTTACACACATGAACTGAACACACATTAACACACTAGGCAATAAATATAGAACTGGGCTTCAATTATTAACACTAATGACAGGAAAATGCTTGATATTAATTGTAAATTAATAAATTTATCTACCATATCTGCAGTAAAAATTATGCCAAAGATAGAAAAAAACATTATGAGAATTATTTAGGCCTAATCCGAATTCGCTTCCGAGCATAAGCGGCATATGAACTGCACACAATAAGAGTTTAGTCATTGACATGTCTAATGGAACCAACACTCACACGTCAGACAGTGAACCCATGTTTATCCTTATCAACCTCATATCTCCCACCACAAGATGAGCATATGTTGTCTTCTTTAACCTTTTTCGCTAGTCTAAGCATACTTTTAGGCACACACCGTTTCCTGGTTGCAGGAGGAGTTGTTTCAACAAGGGCTTCATCTTCTCTGGGTCTCTCTTGAGATGTAGTAGCTCTTATCTCCTGTTCCAACCCAATGTCCGCAAAAATATTCGGGAAAGTAATTGATTAACAAGGACTTCATTTTTCTCTGGGGTGTTGTTGAGATGTAGTAGCTCTTATCTCCTGTTGCAACCCAATGTCCTCAAAAACTCTCGGAGAAGTTGCTCCATGTGTCCTCTACCTCCACGATTGTATCGCTCTTGGAAGAGGTAAGTTTACTTCCTTCTGAGTAGGCCTATGTTCACAGTTGTGTTCTTGGTCTACCGCAGGGAACGTTATTTCTATCTCAGACGCCAATCCATCCCTGGAAGCTTCGTGGACTTTGGGGACTATCAACATATTTTCCGAAATAGCATCTCTATTCTTTGGAAAAATCCCTGTTTTTGAGAATCCACTGATAATAGTTACTGGAATGACTGATTCATCCATGTACTTCCAGAAGAGATGAAAAATGTCCTCTCTCGTAGGCTTGTATCCACATGTTTTGAGGAAGTGTCTTACATTCCTTTTCCAACTCATTTTCAGGAATCCGAACAACAATACATCCAATGGTTGTAAAATGTGAGTGCAATGGGATGGAAACTTTGCAAATATAATTTTTCTTTACGAAATTGTAGAGCATCTGGAGAGGCATGACTTGAATGCGAGTCCATAAGCAACAACACTGGCCGTGTTGGAGGAATGTGGTTGACTAAATGTTTCAAGAAGTCCAGAAATATTTCTGAATTTATCCGGCTATTCTTAGAAACGGCCACCTGACTTAAGGGAGGTGCATTTTTTCTCAAGTTTTCGGTTACCCGAACACTCTTGAATATGAACAAAGGGGGAATGTTCTGTCCTAACGCATTCACCGCTAGCAAGATATTTGTTGGTTCTCCTTTCTCTGCTATTGAAGATGGACAGACTTTGCTCCTTTTGGGGACACAATCTATTAGGTTTGGTAACCAATGGAAACCCTGTTTCGTCTAAATTACAAATGAGATTAGGCTTGTTACTCAGTTCTGCCTTCTCATACATACTTCCTAGCACATCATAAAAATCCTTCAAATTGAGCGAGTTGAGGCTGCTGCTCTATAGTAGGACAGATTTTCTGGCTGTCTCATACTTAGCCCATAGCGCTTCTTAAAGGAAGTTAGAATCTGCGTGCCACTCGAACTGTCTGCCGGCAACTAGCAGAAATTAGTTTAGAAATTGAGTACCGGCAAAAACATATTACGAACAAACCAAATTAGATAAAACAACACGCAAGGGTTCAAATTAATGACAAGAGTGTAGAGAATTTATTAATCATAGTGTGATACTTACAGTTCTGAATATCTCGACGATAAAACGTCCAGAAACACACCACTGCAAATTCACTCACGCTATCACAGGAAACACACACCTACTAAACAGACAGTTGTATAACTTTCGCCAGAATGCGTTGCATTAGGATCTTCTTGCATGAAACATTCCCCAAAGATTTCTGCCATTTATCCGTATTTATTGTAAGCTGAAACGAACACGGATAACTCCGCAATTAATTCATATATAAGATACTGCGAAATAAGCCGAGTTTACCTTATATTTCTTTTGACCATATTTCATTTTGTGTCGGATAGAAAAAGGGCTATTGCCAGTTAGGTTCAGTTTTGTTTTTTCATCGGTCTTTTAACGACACTATAATCTACGCGGTTATCTTGCGTCGAAGGATTTGGTGATATAGACATATAGCGAGAATTCGCCATGGGATTACCTGACATTCTCCTTAGAGTTGGGAAAAACCCAACCGTCAGTTATCTAAGTAGTATTCAAACCCAGCTGAAGCCGTCTCGGAACACGAGTTGCGTTGGCTAACACGTGGACCACACCGATGATGCGGTTTAATGTCGATTGTCCCAAGTGAAATATTTACGAGAACAATTGAAATAATTCAAACAAAAGCTGTTCACACTTGTTAACCACCATTTCTTCAACTCTGTAGCATTATTTTTACACAAGGGTTAGATTTGATAATAAATTAATGTTCGAGATCTTCATTTGGCACAATGCATTATGCAGATTATGTATAGTATACTGAAATCGGTATCGTAAGGGTCTTCCTCTTTTTCATCGATGCATCCAATCCTTTCTTTCCATATAACCGAAGTTGGAAACGACAACCCAATTTCTAACCTATTCCACCCGGGGACTCTACTGCTTTCTGGGTTCTCAATTATGTATGCTTACGGGTACAACGCTGTCAACGTGAAAGACGTGCTCTGCTTTGTTGGACCATTTCATTTGCGTGTATCATTGGTAGTAGTATAGTAAAGTAAAAGTGGTCATGCAATTGAATAGGACTAATGCCGAAGGCATACAGCTCTAAGTTCGCAAAATATAGTTTTCTTTACTTATAATCAGGAAGCGCATTTTCGTTCCCAAACAAGTTAGGAAAGTTATCGGTTAGTATATCCTGGAGTTTCAGGGTTCAGATTCTAACCTTAAATGCTTATGTCAGGACGCTACGAAAGGTAAAACTTAGTTCCGTCCATAATAATAATAATAATAATAATAATAATAATAATAATAATAATAATAATAATAATAATAATAATAATAATGAAGCATGACAACTGTAAGTGGGATTGTTACTAAATTGAAATGGTTTGTTTAGTTACTTTTTAACCACATAAACGCACTAGCATTGCGAAACTAGCGCTCTACAAAATATTAGTGCTACATATGACAGGAAATATAATTAGATCGACGATAATACTGAACTAGTATATATAATATATATTATGGAACATAATAGTAATCATTATATACATTAACTGTATTTATATACTATAAATACAATATATACAATTCATTCATTTAACAAAATCAGCTCCGTTACGGTAAACAAAAATATATATTTTGAGATTATGAAATTCATATCTTTTACTATAACTGTCAGTAAAAAATTTGTGTAAGCCAAGAAAATGTTCTCCTATGTCACAAGACGTTACAGTGACACAATATAACAACAAAAATCAATATACCAATTAACAATATTTACATTTTACACACTATATATAAAATACAGATTAAAATGAAATACAACATAACATAGATTGAGAAATTAAAATAATATTAACACAGAAGTCTGAATGAAAATGCAACTTACTCAGTTTTAGAATCAGATCACAGTGTAGTCGTAACTTGTTTTACATAAACCACATTGACGATGGAGCGCCTATGTTGTTCTATGATTCATAGTCTATGCATACCTGCTTACAACACTATCCTGCTTATGCATCCATGACTAACGAGCCATGTTATGCATCGACGTGACGTAATAGATGTACCAGAAGAAACTACTCGATCCCCTGTACGTTTGGGAACAAAAATGCGCTGCCTGCTTATAATCATGCTTAGGATCCGGGACACTTTCGCAAGTAATGTACGCACAGCTTGACTATAGAGTTCCTTGAACATTGTAGACAGACATACTGTGAATGGAAACAACGACGTCAGTGTGCTGCGTTATATTCTACTGTTAATAGTACAATCTAGTGACGGTGGAAAATGAAGTAGGATACGTGCTGTACCCCACAAGTTTTCATGTCCCTCGGCGACGATGAATACGTTAGCGTTACAATGAACAACCGTGAAAAAATTGTTCACTATGAATTGAAAATGCACTGTGATGGCCTGAGTTTGTTTCGTAGGGAGAGACTGAAGAATATTGTACCTCTGATCACGAACCGGATTGTACACTAACGCACAGGTAAACAAAAGTCAAAGCGCCACCTCACTCCATCTGTACTCCGTTGCACTGTAACTTCATTTCATTCTTAAGTTGTGTCGGATCCTAAGCCTGCTTATGATATATTATGACTGGCTACACAGCTATGTACGCTGTCATAGCTGCGTTGCGAAGTGTTTGATTGTCGGCTGTGTTTTGAAAACGTCGCTGTGTATGAACATGAGCAGTGGACCATTGGACAGATTTCTGTCATGCCAGATGTAGAACTTAGATTGCAACAATTACTTTCACAACTTTTCAGTAATTTGAATACGTAGGTACTTATTGTGAATATGAGCAATGCATTAATTGAAGTTGGGAAATTCTTATCCATGCTTGTGAAATAGAGCCCTAGAAGAGTACCTGAACTAGAACTGTGGAATAATTCGTGGACGAAGAATTAATTTGCATATACCATACTAGGATTCTAGAGTATTCTCACTCAATTTTAGCTTAAGTTTAATAAAAAGAAGAAAGAAAGAAGGAAATAGTATTTGCACATTTCGGTACCAATCACGACTCTTTCTTTTGAATAAACCGTACAATTCAATACCCTCTCTTGCCTTTAACTAGGTCTTCATAAGACATAAAGTATTCTAGAAATAAATCTCAAGCATATAGAGCTTCTCTGGCTTAATTAGTTGTAGCACCAGCACGTAGCAATATTATACAGAATAGTTTACTTGAGCGTGTTCTTCTCTACCATCTTCGTTAGTGCTAGTCTGAATTGGTGTTTGTCGTAGACTATTTCGTTTATATGACGTAATTCCATTTTCGACAAATGAGGTATAATGAAATTTTGAATTCCAACCAATCACAGTCGGTAATTTTTGCAGCTAGATTTATCGCTGTCAATTTATCGCATGGTCGTTCTTTTGTTTAGTCGTTGTCGCCAATTGTTTCCCAGTAAATTGATGATCATGAATACATAAGATGCAACTACACGGTTAAACTGTTCTTTCAACTTTAAAGCAATAAATGCAAGATTGATATTTAATATTAATTAATATATTTATGCAGTGAAGACGACGTTCAAAACGGCGCACCATGTAGACACAAAATCTTCATGCATCTTAATTGAACGTACATTTTAAACTTGATTCTTTCAATATTCTTCCCAGATTGCACGCATAGGCGATTGGAATATTGAACTGTGTAGATGCAGTTTTAGTTCCATTACACACTAAATCGAGAATGCGTTTGTCGAGCTATAAAAAATGCTTTCCTGTAGCACGAGTAACGGTCGAAATAAGGCACAGCTGACACTGGTCCTGCTCCCACAGGTAACTTAACCTATAATTGTAGCCTATAAAATTTATATTTTGTCAATTAAATTAAACAGTTAGTAGAAAGTCAGATGTTCAAATTTATGTAACAACATCGCATATCAAACCCAAAGATCAAACTGCCTTTTGTATGGAGTAATAAAATTCGTGTTTTAATTATCTATACAGAGATGGCTGCACTGTGTAGCAACATGTCTCGCTGTGAATACATAAGCATTGCTATACAATTCTTCATTTAATTAATGTATTAATCAGGTTACTGTAATTATATTATAAATTTGAAAATTAAACTATGATTTCAGCAGATAATGCAAATGTATTTATGTTATAATAATAATAATAATAATAATAATAATAATAATAATAATAATAATAGAAAAGTGCAGTACATGTAATTAACATTATTAAACCTTATTTCGCTTTTCGCAATTGGCATTACTGAATAATAACATCGAATTTCTTTATTGCAGTAATCGATATTCATCTATTTCAACTTCACAATGCCTGAATAGGTTAAGTATTCGTAAATATACAATTATTAACATTTTGTGATCGAATTTTAGGGCTATATTATTAACATTTTTATTTTATTCACGAAATAGTCCTAACAGATGTCACTCGAGGTCTGAGATTTCCCAGATAAATCTCAGATCTCTCGTAACATTACTACAGATAATTGTGCAGGACAGCGATAGCATGGCTTATTTTATCGGAAAGTTCAACACGACATTCCAATGGGCAGTCATAGTAGAACCCCTAGTTGAGAAACTCAATATTGTGCGTTGCTGGTGCCTCCCGGCAGCTGGCTGACAGCGGCTCCCTTCGTGCCCCTGGGGTCTGTTTTTGTTGTGTTTAATCGTGTGTTATGATTGTAAACACACGCCATGGGAGAGATGAGCGTTGCATATAATTGCTTTGTGTCTAATTCGCTACCTGCAGTAACAGATGGGATAATATTTATAACTCTGATACTGTAACCAGTTGATTGTGAAGGGTCGTAGTGTTCCCGAATGCTAATGCTTTTCGCATTAAAACAGTAAAACATGTTCGGTTCGGTTTTTGTGGTGCTGTTTTGAATCTTAAAATTAAGCACAGAAGAAAATAAACTATTAAAGAGCTCATGTCAGACCCAATGAGCGATATGAATGAAAAGCGCACCTCTTATGTTTGCAGAGAGTACGTTCTACAATGTGAGATAATTACAGCTCCTGAAGTCTGTTCACAGTACTTTTAATCCTGATGTCATTACAATAAATTGTGTTCATTCGCAAGCGACGGCGGGATACCGGTACTATAGACGTGGACAAATTATTAGACTAAAACGTTTTTCTTGGATACATAATATAATTCGTCATATCAACTGTCAGTATAATTCACAGTCTCTCTATTGTTATGATTGTTTAATCTTCTGGTATTTATGGTTCCAGTGGTTAAGTATATCTTGTCTGGCTGTGTTGGTACTACTGGTGTTTTAATTGTATACTGCAGAAGATATTAAACAGTCTGTTCTCCCATGGCCTGCAAGAAGACCGGACACGAACGAAATTGAAAATCCGTGATCTATGCTGTAGAAGAAAGTGAACAAAAAGAGGCTTCCAACAAAACCTGGACTCATTTAAGCACTGATGCTTATATTCAAAGGAAGTGTCAAACTTTGGTTTCCAGCATCCCTGACAAAATCTGTGTGTTAATAAAAAATAAGGGAATGTTCACAAAATATTAGTAACCTACAGACTCAATTTTCTGTTCATTATTTCTGCCGATAAATACAGCTTTGTTGCAGATATAATTAATTTAGTCTAATAATTTGTCCACGTCTGATGCCGTGTGGCAGTAAAAGTAATGCGTCACTGAAATGACCCACAAGCAGACCACTGTAATGTTATTATACAGAAACTAATTCTAAATTAATGAAGTTAATATTACCTAAAGTAACGGCCATTGACAGATATTGGCATGATGCCTTCTAAGCCTGTGTCATATTCGCTTCACTTTTGAAAGCTTTCTTGGTCTTCTTTATTTTTGTACCGGAAGGATTAGATACTGATTTCCCATGCTGTACAACGCCACTCAAACAAATCAACTTCCTGTTGCAGAAGGCACTATACCACGAATTCAGTTCTTAAACTGAAAGAATATACATTTAGACCAGCGGTGACCAAACTGGGTATCGTGATTACATCGTGTAATCAAAGACATTCGTACTAGTAAGGGGAGTTTCCTGTACATTACTCTGTCTCGCCCACGTACTGATGGTAAGCAGTGTCAGTACCATGTCGCTCTACAAACCCTCTGTCTCTACGAGCAGGAACATAAGGTTTCGTAAAGAATGGGGAGAGGAATTTATTCGCTATTCTTTCGGAGAAAAATGTAATATGTTGCTTTGATCAACAGTTCAATTAGTAGTACCGGTACTATATAGAAGCGATATTACAGAGCATTACGCGGAATACACAGGCATAACAGGTATTATTATTATTATTATTATTTATCAAGAAGTGTTACCATAATTCTTATATACGTGCTTCAATATATAGGCCTACATCTTTCCTTGAATGATAAAATAATTACTTCGCTGTATCTCTATTTTAATTTCTTTTTATCTTTTGATGACTATTACCAGCTATTTACTAGCTATTGATTTAATAATAATAATAATAATAATAATAATAATAATAATAATAATATAAATATAGAGAAACTGACTGAATATTACGTGCTAGTGTAGTAATGAAATGAGCTATTAAACTCCAAGAACTGAAATCAGCCTTCATAGATCGTGAGGAAGAGAAAGATGACATAAATTAATGCAAGAAAGCCAGCTATCTAGTGGCGAACGAAATAGCTCGTTCTCTTAAGGAGATTTTTATAAAAGCGTAATGATCAAGGTGGCTGAAATAATTTGTCCAATGAAAGTTGTTAATTAATTTTAAAAAACTGTGCATTTTTCGATTAAATATCCAGAAGAGAATTCAGGAAAATTTTGATTGTGTTCATTGACGAATATTAAAAAAAAAAAGCAAGAAAAGTGTGTATATTTTTTATTGGTTCTTGATGACAGTAGTGACATCACTGATACAGCAAAGCTTACTATTTTTATTCGCGGGGTTGATGAAGAAATCAATGTTTGTGCACGAACAACCACTGATTGTAGTTTTCTTGCCATATACCTCTCCTTTGTATCCTTACTTCTTAGACTGTCTCACGCGTGTAATCACTGCCGTTCGAGTTTTGGTCACCGCTTATTTAGACTGCTTTCACACTAGCTCTCGCGAGCTGGCGCGCGCCAACTGCTCAGCAGAGCCGCTCTTGTGAGCCGCTGCAGTTATAGGTCGCGGCAGGGATTTTGGCAGATGGATTTTCTTACTGTGTTCTGGAGACCGAGTTCCTCACCGCTGCAAGATCGGCTGTTACCTCTGTCGCAGTGGAATGGGTAGGACATAAGAGTAAACATGCACGCCCGAGCATTTGTGCACTCTGGACAGTCACCTCCAAAAGCTAAACAAATAATACAGTAGTCTATATGTGTCTTTGGTATTCCCAAGAAACTTGTTCGATTAATTAAAATGTGTCTCAATGAAACTTACAGCAGAGTCCGTATAGGCCAGTTTCTATCTTATGCTTTTCCAATTCACTGCGGGCTAAAGCAAGGGGATGCACTATCACCTTTACTTTTTAACTTCGCTCTAGGTTATGCCATTAGGAAAGTTCAGGATAACAGAGAGGGTTTGGAATTGAACGGGTTACATCAGCTTTTTGTCTATGCGGATGACGTGAATATGTTAGGAAAACTCCACAAACGATTAAGGAAAACACGGAAATTTTACTTGAAGCAAATAAAGCTATAGGTTTGGTAGTAAATCCCGAAAAGACAAAGTATATGATTATGACTCGTGACCAGAATATTGTACGAAATGGAAATATAATGTTATATATATGGAAATATATATGTAGATGGAAATATGTTAATCCTTAGTGAATAGATAAGACTGAGTTTTACGAAATACGAACATTAAGGGATGGAAAATGGGAAGCAGTAATGATCAAAATAATTATACCGATTTATTTTTTTTAACCAGCAGACGTGCAGCTTTTAAATTTAAAACAAAAATTCACTCATAAAATTGGGTTAGACTATTCATCTCATCTCTCAGAATTGTTTCTAAAATGTATAAGGAAAGTAAAAAAATTCAATTTCATGTAGACTACTCCCTTGAAATAACTTCAGTTTTTTTACTTCCGAGCAGAGAGGAGAGAGAAAGAAGTCGACGATTTTAAAAATTCACTAAACTATATTTAGCTAGAGACGTAAAATTTAAAATGAAGGTTACTCTCTACAATATTGGTTAAACATTCTTAGATTTCTTAAATACCATATCCTAAGGTCCTGATGAAAAGGCAGAAGGGAGTGAGAAATCTCATGTCATCCGATCTCTATGAAAGTCGATATCTGGGGATCTTTGCGATCACAGAATACGAATAAGGTATTATTTAGTCCGACTTTGTCCCTAAAGTGGTGGAGTGGGACAAAAATGGGTGAAAAATTAAATTAGATATCTTAGGGGTTTTCGAGACGAAAATTACGAATAATACAATTTGTGCTAATTCAATATGGCAGTTTCAGTACTATGAATTATATTTTAAAAAATTAAACATCGGATATCGCACACGTAACACATGTACAGGATTTAAGGGGGTATGTAACACCTTTTGATAGTAGGCCTATACATTTAGTAAAATCCAAAGTGTAATTTCTACATATTCTGAATGAATGTTGTGCTGGAATTTAATATAGTCATCAGCCAATACCTCTAGATTAATAAACAACTTTTTAGAATCCATAAAATACAGTACTTATTGTGAATGGTAATTATATTTTTCAATTGGTGCAATTTGTGCAGGGAAAATTGGTTTCTCCGATATTTTGTACGATTTTGAATATTTTAAAATGCTTTCTTCTCTGTTCTATTCACAATGTGCGTGTGAAGAAATTATTGCCCTTGTAATATCCATTACAATCCTATTTATTATACTCTTACATAAATAAAACTTCCGCAGCATGCAATTTTACCCAATTACCCAAATTATATTTTGATTCTTAAGAAGAATCGTAATTTTATTAACTTGAATTGTCGCACCACCAGTAGACGATCCCTAGATTATTACTGGACAGATCTTGTATATTGATCTGGTAAGGGTAGGATTATATATATATATATATATATATATATATATATATATATGTGTGTGTGTGTGTGTGTGTGTGTGTGTGTATGTGTGTGTGTTTCATAGTAAGGATAATTATATGAGCTGCTGTTATGAAAATATGTAAGACTCAGAATGTTATCGCATCTCATTCTCGAAGCTTACACAAACAATAATGGCTCGCCTACTGGAAATGTCATCGAGGTCATCTGCATAAATCGGTGCCTCCGACTATACCTATGCAGGCTAGAAAACATTTGGACAGATAGCTTGGCAGCAGTTATCAGTGAAGTGTATTTTTGTATATTCAGGCTTGAACTATAAAAAAACTACACTTTTTAAAACTCTAGATTACTAATCAATCGTCTGACAGACTATTAGATTGGCAGCATTGCTAATTTAATATATTTTTGGTTGCGTGAGTTTTACTGTAGTACCTTGCTCAGTCTACATAAAAAGCTGTCACTGTGATTGTTGAAAATGGATGAATTGTTCATAAGGTTATCAGTGCGGCGTTGTTTGACAGACGAGTGGTTGGTCATTTCTACCACACACAGTATTGCGAGATCTCTTACCTCCGTATAATACCTCGTGTGCTTGCACTCGGATCCTCATCCACTATTTGCAAAATAGCTTCTTCTGCCTTCAAACTTCATTCGATCACTGTGGTCCTGGGTTTTCTAGCCGTGGAACTACACTTCCTGTATCTCGTACCCTCTGAGACACCGCGGTGAAAAAAAAAACTCGGGTTTGGAACATGTCTGTTAGGAAATTTAGTCCTATACAGGCGTTGTGCTTTTCCATACTCTTGACGCAAAAAAGCCATAATCTGAACCACTGATTATAATCTGTAATAATAATTATTATTTATTACCGTCTTGTACTTGCACTACTCTTGTTCACGTTGCTCACGTTACTGCTAGTCTGCTATAATTAAACTAATTCATTGTACATCGGTTGTTGGTTACACTGATGCGGGGCTTGAGGGTAATAGAGGGGAATGCTACGTTATCACTAGACATCGGATTTTTAGGCACTAAAAATTGCAGTTTTAGGCGCCTAAAATAAGCTCAACATTTGTAAAATTAGGCTCTATTTTAATGAAAATAGGCATTTTAGGCACATCAAGGTATCATACTTATTTCTTTCACTGAAATTTTTAGTTATACACTAAAATACGCACAAAAAAGTATGTTTAAACATTAAAAAAGAATACTATATTATATTTATAAACAGAGCTGCACAAATTTAATATATTGAAACTAATGAAATAATGATTATTGATATCAAGATTACTCATTTTAAGTTATAGAAATTCAGTTCCATGCTCAGACTTTATTATAATTATCTGCACAGTACACCACCAGAATTTTTTCTAAATTCTCCACAGTTAACCTTTGCCTTTTGTCACTGAGAATCATTTTGAAAGCAGAAAAACTTCTTTCAACCGAAACTGATGTGAGAGGCGCAAATTTTAAATTAGGTACAATAGAAACATCAATACTTACTGGAACATTTACACTTTCCCCCGATATCGCTCTTGATACTTTTTCCAACAATGAAAATCCTACATTCTTATTTAATACGTTGTCCCACTTATTTTTAACTTTTTTCCCAGTTTCGCCCAAAGCAGAATGTAAACAGTAGGAAACTAAACCTAAACCATCCCACCCCAACAAGATTCTAATTATATTAGGTCTAATAATTAAAAATATTATAGATATTACAAATATTACTTATATAAAATAAATAATTGATGGGATATAAATATTATTAGTAGTAATATTAAACCTTTAGTGTATAAATAATAGTAACAGTAATGTTCACTTGAGCTTCCTTTACTATTGCTATTTGGCTACAAAGAGATTGTTTTTCACTTTCTAATTGTTCAATGCTTGCAGGTATGAAAGAAAAGTTTGATGTTATGTAGGCAATATCGTTTTTCACTCGTGAGTCATTCAGACAATCTTTCACTGCTTTCACACACGCTGCACTATCAGTTTCAGGTAATTTATCAATAACTGTGACCACTTCTTTAAAATACTTAGAATAATACACCACTGACTGAATCCAGGTTCCCCATCGTGTAACAACCGGCTGAGGTGGGAGTGGGATATCTGGAAAGTTCTCTCTGAATATTGAAATCCTGGATGGGGCTTTACAAAAACATTTTTTTGTGTTAGAAATAAACGAATTGACAAGAGGAAATTCATTCCGGATTGTTTCAGAAACCCTGTGAAGGCCATGTGCTAGACAGGTTACATGCGTGAGGTTAGGATAAAATGTTTTAAGAAGTGGAGCTGCAGCAACCATGTATGAGGCAGCATCAGTACAAAACAACAGAACTTTAGAATCGTCTATATTACCTGAGTATAAAGACTGTAGGCCTTTATTTACAAAATAAGCAATGGCTTGGCTATTCACTTTCGAAAGTTCCTTAACACATATGAGGTGTGGAATCGAAGGTCCATCAGGACTAAGTTTTTCTACTACCATATTTGCTATATACCTATTCATAGGATCTGAGGTTTCATCCACAGAGACCCATATGTAAGAATCACCTATATCCTCCTGAATGGAAGCTAAAGTTTCATTGTATATTCTAAATAATTTTTTCTTAGGGTAGACTCAGATGGGATATTTTGTTTGCAGTATTTTTGTAAAAACTGTCTTAAAACCGGGTTTTCAATTGCATTCCAGGGAATGTTAGCAGCAACAAACGCTCTGGTTAAATCAGCATAGAAATTGCTGCTGAGATTGGATGAAGTAGGCTGTGTTAGTAAAGTTTGTTGCAGTTGATTTTTCTGCTGAGCTTTTAGCCTTATGAGCCGCTCCTTGCACATGCTGCTTTAGGTGGCGCTTCTTTTCTTGCGAAATCTAAAAATGTAAAGTAAACTGAATTAAAATAAAATCCTAATTGTTGTATTGCCGTATTTCTATCACAAAGTTAGTGGGTTCGAAGAATCAAAATTTTAATGACCTGCAAATACTTTAACTATCGGAATTTAAAATGTTAAAGTGTAGTGGTCTTAAAAAGAATTATACCTCAGGATAGCTCAGTCAATGTATAAATATTATAGGCCTACTCATTAAAATTAATAGAATTTATATATTTCAACTATTGTTACATACCTGTTTGCTACAAATCTTGCAGAATATTATTTTTCCATCATAAGTGAATTCTGAATATTCTCTTAGCCATTGCCGGATCAATGTAGTTTTTGCACTTATATTTTTCGGCATTATCGCGTTAAACTTCACAGGAAAACGTCCTACCGCTCAAAACTTCTCAACACAAATAAGATGAGGGAAAGAGAAACTGTTAACGAGCATTCAAATGAACCGTTGTTATTGAGATTCAATTGCACAAAAATACAAAGTTCCACTTATTGTTGCATTTCCTGGTAGTGTTAACACTAGGAGGGCCATTCTTTTAAATATTTTGTAACGGTTTACCCTACTAATTCGCAGTTTTACGACTTTTCATAAATATTTCAAAAACACTCTTTCTCCAAAAATTGTGATTTTATGACACTCTGAAGGGCAGTACAGCTAATCGGTTTCAGACCGAAAACAGTCATTTTTATAGTATAGTATATCTCTGAATCGGTAGCAGCACATGTTGTAATTGTTGCCTGCTTCAAAACTAAGGTTGGTTCTTTGTCGGCATATATGCCTCCAAACATGTTAAATTCGGTGAAATCTATTGCGAGTGTTGTGAGATTCAAAACATTTTGTTTCCTTTATCAATGGTTTCATGGCCGGTGTGAAGCAAACTTTCCACTTTTTAAATGCCTTAAATTTCGCAGTGAATGCATGTATAAATTATAAAAAGTAAGAGTAAAATGCGAAACTTTACAGTGAGTTAGGCATTTTTAGGCGAATATTAACAAATTAGGCTCTAATAACCGTTTTAGGGCATTTTAGGGCACTATAAAACTCTTTGAATACCTTTCAATTTCCATGAAACACAAATATTAATAATTATTTTTACTTTTCTCCTAAAGAAACAAAATAGGCATTTGGCCTAGAATCCGATGTCTGGTTATCACGTACAGCTCACGCGGAAGACCTGAAAGCCTGCTCTACGTCACTTGAGAGGAGAGAGAATAGAGTGAAAACTGCAAACACGTGCACTGAACATAGAATTGTAAACATTGGCCTATCAACTTGAGCTGCTAGTCCGAATCCTCAAGTTCTGCTATTCCGTTCATTTCATTGTCACAGTTGGAACCACTATTATCGTCATCACTGATACCACCGAGATTTATGATACTGGAGTTTGTGATATCATCGAACAATAACTTGTGCTTCGTAAGTATATAAACACACAATTTTTTCAAATGTTAAATTTTCACAAAGAGAATGGCACTTTCAAGATTGGCGTCTACGGAATATTTGACAAACGAGGGTTTGTGCATTTGTATGAGTTGGTATGATGTTGGTTTCAACAAATCACTGTAGGGAATGGCCTTTTTTCAAGCCATTCCTTTATTACAGTTGAATTTTAATTGAAGGCTCTATTTAAATTAACATTACGGTAAGGAGTGTTATCAAATACAACAGAATGCGGGGTCAAATTTGGAATCAAGTTCTCTCGAATCCATTTCTCATAATTAACTTGGATCATTTGAGTGTGGTAATCCCCAGATCTCTTCTGAGATTCAAAATTAGTAGGTTATTAGAAACGAACCGCAGCTCACGTGTATTATTACTTGTAGCAGGCGCTGTGAGATACAAAATATTTAAGGAGTGGACTTTCAAAACGCAGTTTTGTGCATTATTTATTTTGAAGGAAAATTAAAAAAAAAAAGAAAAGAAAAGAAAAAGAAACGCTGTATAGGAAAATGAAAAATCTCGAAACTAACTTCATACCTACGTAACTGCAGAAATTACTGGATTTTGATGCGAAAATTATATTTATAATGTGGAAACATCATAGGCATATTAAAGCAATTTATGTGATTTTGAACAAACTGATTTTTTTTTAATCTACTCCTTATTTCTTCTCTCAGCTCGATAATTAGAAATAATCTCAAGTGATGTATCCTCTTTTGCCTGATATCGTAATTTTTAACTAATAGCGACGTACTTGTTTTTCGTTTCTCCCAACAATATCCCAGTTTTTAGCATAGTTCTAACATTAATATTGCCCTATGAAAGCCAATTGCGTCTTTCAGTTTCATCCTAAATGCAGTGACTGTTGCAACACGTTTCTCAGTTATGTAAATTCGTTACTGCCCAAATATTGAAATAGCATTTTCAAGAACTGCACATATTTGCCGTGACGTAAATTATGGTTGACAACTACGAACACTACACACTGTCCTTCGCAGTACACCGAAAATACTAGTTTCAAATTATTATTCTCTTCTTATACGGCGTTTCTAAAAACGTACCGTTGCCACTCTCAATTTTCCTCGTTTCTGCAACATGTTTTCATACTGCTACAAGACACGCCTGTAGCCATTATCACTCGCTTTTGAACTATGTATAGAGGAATTTCATTTCCTTCAGAAGCTCCTTTGGATGTAAACACCAATACATAATTATAACTTCTTTGGTTTCACTATGAAACTTCTCGTTTAATTTTGAAATGACTGCTGGAGCCATTTCCTTAACTACAATTGCAAATTACTTAAATTCTATATACACAATTTAAATAGGCCTACATACACACTTATAAATGCATCCACTGAATATTAAAAAAAAAATTCCGTAAAGTAACGCAAACAGATTCACTACAAGCACCTATCAGTGAGCGAACGACTTGCAAATGTTTTGCAAGTGGACTTTACTCCTGACCAGGAACCGGTACCTGTCTCTTAAATCTCAGGGGTCTCAAAGCTTTCAGATCTTTCGCGCGAGCTGTGCAATACTAATGGTTTAGTTACATGGAACGCGCAGATAAAATTTGAGCATTAATTTGTGAATAAACGGTTGATTTTATGGAAAAAAAAAGAAACGAAGACAAATTGTTCATCTTGTTAATATCTATCGCGACGATCATAGTAAACCTTAAAAGTTTAAAGAGATATGAACACATTGGCAACGAAACTTTCCACACAATTTATTTTTTATTGGTTGATATTTGCGTTGTAGAAAAATATTTCATAGAATTACTGGTTCTATTTTATACAAAGAACATTTGTCCACTCATACCACTAACACCCTGTATTTTGTTCTTACAAATGGCTTTTAAGGAAACCAGAGGTTCATTGCCGCCCTCACATAAGCCTGCCATCGGTCCCTATCCTGAGCAAGATTAGGCCTAATCCAGTCTCTGCCATCATATCCCACCTCTCTGAAATCCATTTTTATGTTATCCTCCAATCTATGCCTCGGGCTCCCCAAAGGTCTTTTTATTTTCCTCCGGCCTCCCAATTCTGTATATTGTGTTAACACTAAACCTTTACGTTGTGACCAAGATTTTTAACTACTCGAACTAAATTAAATTCAAACTTATATTGAAGTAACAACCTCGCTTTGACGCCATACGTTTGCATACATTACTGGTATCTAAACTGCTCTTTATTTTATCGTCCTTGGCAACCTAAACAACTTTATCCACAGCAGTGAATGGTTATTTATGCAACTTGGTGTAAAGTGGAACAAATCGCAATGTGTTTTGATTGTTTTATTGATTAAAATATATTTTTTTTCCAAATTGATATAACACATTACGACAGCTGTGTGTAATAACTGTTAACTTTCTTCCAAGTATGTTTTCACCTGTCCATCTGATGTCCTGTATAATTTCCATACTACTTTTAGGACTCCACTACGATGTAAAGTACGTACATTTCACGATTCACGGCGTAAACCCTTTGTTGTTGTTGTTGTTGTTGTTGTTGTTAATTCGTCCTTGTAAGATCTTACCTTTTTCTGTCATTTGCGGATTCACAACGAATTTTGTTTTACGTGAGGGGATGTCAGTCCGACTCCCAGCATGGAGAAAGAGTCCTCCATGTTTATATATCTCGTGGAAATGGAACCTGGGTGGGCCAGCTATACTATCGAGCACTGGGTTTTCATTTAGTCGCCTTTTACGACACTCATGAGTTACGTTGGAGGTATTCTTTTCCAAACCACCACGCGGTTATGAATACACGTCGGCGATAAAATGATATCTAACAAATTGTTTCGCTATTGCTGACACAAACTTGGCTGGCTGGCTTTACGAGGACTAGACCCTGGACGGGTTCGTACACTAGGCACGATTTGGTCCATTGTGTTTCCCTGTAATGAATGCCATGATCGTCCAAGTCCGATAAGTGGCCCGGGTGGCATTCCTGAATTCGTCGCTACCATGTGAGCCATCCTGCCTCAGCTCCTGATAGAACCAGGTCCCGTTTCGCGGACGAGTAGCCTGATAAGCCCCAGGGGCCCGGAATCCCAAGCCTCTTCCTATAGGTATCATCGAAAATCCGTACTACCCCGAGATATCACACCATCCTGTTTTTACTATTGCAGATGATGGATGAAATGAAGGGGGGGGGTGAAAAATGTTGGTATAGGAATACCCCGAGAGAAAGCGTCTGCGACGTCTGTTTTGTTCACTACAAATTCCATCGCGACCTGTCCGGGGATCGGACTCAGGCCCTCTGAATGGAACCAGCATGCTGGCACTTAAGCCACAGTCGCGGCATGACACAAACTTGGTACAGTACTAGTAACTTAAAAAATCCTTCAAAGACGAGGATTCTTGTCGAGACGTAGCCTTATTATTATTAAAACAAGTGAGAAACTTGAAATTGTAAATAATTGGCAGCAAATACTACAGACAGAAGCTGTTCTTTGACTCAAGGAGAATGTAAAATGAAGTACTATAAGAGTGGGTTAGATGATTTTAAATTCTCCTTGATCAAGGAGCAGCGAACTCGCTTCCTAGGCGAAGACATAGTGATCTGAATTCCAAAATGCTGAAAATTTCTCTTTGATCATGAGCACCACTTCGATTATCTCATGTAGCCTACTTCCAAAGATAATGAGTAATGATCCCTTGGCCGTGTTGGGGTTTATAGTTGACAGGAAAATTGGAATCGTTATGTGTGTTGTAGTTCATCATCTGAAGTATTGTGTTACCCTTTACAATCGATAAGAAGAGAAATAAGCTAGAATTCCTTGGATTCGAACTGAGTTGGTCTTTTTTTCCTGCATCACCGCTTCGTTCTACTGAAACATCAATAACACTCTGTATCCGATTTTGATTTACGTCCACGGGAGTTTTCTTCGTGTTGTGATGACATAGAACTTGGATTTGTATTATACGAAAATGAATATGAGGTTCTATGAACACTTCTTCAGGCAAGACAGTCATTTCTTTCAAGAGCTTTTATCTTATCTTCTCAACAGCGTTGATATATGTGAAGAGTAAGATTAACTTTTCAATCTGATTTTAAATTTAATGTAGTAGGTCTACTGTTTTCGGTTCCAGTCAGTCTTAGGACATGCATCGTAATGTAAGTGTTGTATTAGGCCCTGCACTGTTGCTGATAGATACAGTGTAAGTGATTCCACTGCATATCTGTTCAGACAGCCTGTAAATGTCAGTAGTACGACAGATAAACTTCAGCAAGAGTGAATATAATTCCCAACAAATAGTCCCCAGTCAGTAGTGTCACGGAAATGTGTACAAGCACCATTGGCATTTACAGCAGATTTATGACGTACATCCTGTGAACATTATGTAGCATCGCCAAGTGCATACATTTAAATTGGTGCCTACTGTAAATACTTTAAGTAGAAATACAATGCATAAACAGTTAAGTACGTAGCGTTTCTATTTGGTCCTTAGAGAACTATTTATATCGAAAGTTTTTGTACAGGTAAGTACGAGCGTTTTCAATTAATTCTGGGTAACTTAATAGTTACAAAATTTTGGATGCTTTTTATATGGATTATTTCGATCCAAAGAACTCACATTAAGTGGGATAACACGATGACAGGCCTCCATGTACTCCTATATACAGGACGTCAATAGTTAATCTCGAATACTCCTACCTGGCTTTTAGAATAGGTATTTGTGATAAGAAGGAAACAAGAATTCTGAGAGTACATTTTCGACTTGGTATGCAGGTGTCGGATGCTAAAGCAAGGAGATGCACTATCACCTTTACTTTTTAACTTTGGCTCTAGAGCAGTGGTCGTCAACACTCGCTGAAATGGGTAAAGGGAAGCAGTGCGTCGTAATATGAAGGGTTCAGACCCATAATGGGCCAAGCGCCATTTATTAAAAACGGAGAAAGCAAGGGTTAAAGGTAAGTGAATATCATAGTTTAATGAAGATTGACATATCATTTAGTTTTCAGGTGTATACTTATACTAATTGCTGTATGATTCCATTGAATTATGATAATAACGTCATTTTAACCCTTGTTTTCTACGGTTTTAGTAAATGATGTTTGGCCCAGTATGGTTCTGAACCCTTCATATGCCCCGTCGTGCAGTAGGAAGAGGGAGAGAGCATACCCGCCAGCAGCCACGGATGCACCATAGTGCAGTCTCTTATCTGCGGGTAAGAGACGCTAGCCCGAGGGTGCACTGTGCTGATGACTGCTGTGTCTAGAGTATGTCATTAGGAAAGTCCAGGATAACAGAGAGGGTTTGGAATTGAACGGGTTACATCAGCTGCTTGTCAATGCGGATGACATGAATATGTTAGGAGAAAATCCACAAACTATTAGAGAAAACAAGTAAAGAGGTAGGTTTGGAAGTAAATCCCTAAATGACAAAAGAATATGATTATGTCTCGTGACCAGAACATTGTACGAAATGGAAATATAAAAATTGGAAATTTTTCCTTTGAAGAGGTGGAAAAATTCAAATACCTTCGAGCAACAGTAACAAATATAAATGACACACGGGAGAAAATTAAACACAGAATAAATATGAGAAATGCCTGTTATTCGGTTGAGAAGCTTTTGTCACCCAGTTTACTCTCAAAAAAGCTGAAAGTTAGAATTTGTAAAACAGTTATATGCGTATTACCGGCTGTTCTGTATTGTTGTGTAACTTGAACTCTCACTTTGAGAGAGGAACAGAGGCTAAGGATGTTCGAGAATAAGGTGCTTAGGAAAATATTTGAGGCTAAGACGAATGAAGTTAAAGGAGAATGGAGAAAGTTACACAACGCAGAACTGCACGGATTGTATTCTTCACCTGACATAATTAGGAACATTAAATCCAGGCGTTTGAGATGGACAGGGCATGTAGCACGTATGAGCGAATCCAGAAATGCATAATTATAGTGTTAGTTGGGAGGCCGGAGGAAAAAAGGCCTTTGGGAAGGCCGAGACGTAGATGGGAGGATAATATTAAAATGGATTTGAGGGAGGTGGATACGATGGTAGAGACTGGATTAATCTTGCTTATGTGAGAGTGGCAATGAACCTCCGGGTTCCTTAAAAGCCATAAGTAAGTAAGTATGCAGGGAAGCACAGTTAAAAAGAACATTTCGTTACGGTCATGCTTAAACTATTTTTGTAAATTCATTCGTTTATATATTTCAAGCCCTAAAAGCTTGTATAGCCCAATATCTTCGGTTGATTTAATTCTGTAGTTTTTTTCTCCCAGAAAATCTTTATCTTGCTACATAATCGTAACGGCTAGTTTATTTATCATGATACTCTTCGTCTATGACAACCTGTAGTGGTTACAGGAAGAAATAAATAAATAAAACTGTCGAATTTGTCTTAACGATGTTTTTCTATCGAAGGTTGCAAATAATAAAATAATAATTCTTCTTATGCAAAATGTATTTCTGTGTAAATCTCGAAATCTATTTTTGCAGTATCATAATATTCTATTTTTATCTTCACACAGCCCCCTATCTGATGGTGCACGCCTCACCATTTGGAAACCATTGGTCTAGAATAAACTGCGATAACCTGATGCAGGCGTTGCAAGTCAACAACAGGAATCGCCTCTGTCGAGAACAACGGTGTTAACCCTGAGCTTCAGTGCGGTGTCTTTGATCTGTCGTTTGTTTAGACCACGTCCTCTGCATATGACGTGGTTCGGTTCTCGGCATATGCTATGAGTTATGTTGTGGACAAAGCGCCTGTTGGGCCGATTTTCATGCCCTTTGACAATCTCGTTTGACGTAGCAGTAACACAACATATTAAGCGAAGGGTTATGACCAAGAACACACACTGCAGATTCCGCGAAGTTTGCGATGGAAACAGCATCAATGAGACTAGTTTCTCCAGAATAGTATCTTTTATTATGTAATTCCATGGCATTAATTGATAATGGCTTGCACATCAGTACTTTATTAGTGAAAGTCACGTAACTAGGAATATGTTTGTTTGCAGCTCCTATCAGGCAGGTTTTTCGTATTTTACATTTTGTTTTCTCGTTCTGCGAAATATAAACATACTGCAAGAGTTCAGTGTCGCAATATTCAAGAAATGTGTTTTCAGCCTCCCTGATATCGAGAGTTTTGGGTATGCCGTCTCTTCTCTATAGCATCTCTCCTAAGCTGTTGGATGGATTTTCGTCATATTCCGTATTCTGAGTTAATGTATACCATGAATGGTAGATCTACTTATAGTATGAAATCATTATTTTAATAAAAAAAATTTGAAATGCACTTTTGCTACGTAGTCCCAAATAATTGCATGGATTTTTTTTAATTTTTTAATTGCATATAATAAAATCACGAATGCAGTATAACGTATAACCTAAACTACCTATAAATTATATTTTATAAACATAAAAAATAGCGTATATATTTGCATATACAGTATATTTCATTTAATGTATGTAGTCTGCATCATTCTAGGACAAATTCACTCGAAGATACTGAATCTGAACAAAGTGCTTTTTCGGGAAAATTAACTAAAGTGTGTTAGGGATAGCACGATGGAAATCGCTGGAATATGATTTTAGTTGGTTGCATATTAAATGATTTTATCCAGATAATGTCGTTTGCGTAATATTTAGAGAAAATAAACTATAAATTTTAATATTATTTTCAACATGATAAAGATACTTATTAAATTGTTGCAGAACACGCAAAACTTATGAGATAGTATATGTCACCTTCGTGATTATTTTTTTTCCTTAGCCTAAACTGTGATTCAGTTGAGGGGACTACGTACCTATTTTGAAACATTCCGATATTCAATTGCATAAAGCTTTCTACTGTGAAATTGAATTCCTCAGAAAATATCCTTTGGAAGGCTGTGTCCTCACTTGCGACTCCGCTTGTAGAAGCAGTAAACCAAGAAGAGGTGCAAGTGTAGCTTAAGAAATGCGATTGTACACAGACGGGAGATAATGGCAAGGTACTCGAGCAAATAATCGTGATAAGTTGTGAGGTGAAAATTCGCTCCATAAACGTTGGTTGTGCCTTGTTTTAAGCAATTTGTAGTCCGTTGTAGTCTTGGCTAGAAAACCGCACCTACTCAAGGGATGGAAGAGGGTTGTAGAGAGTTGGGTCGAGTAGAGAAAATCGAGCGGAGCAAAATCATAAGCGTAGCATGTGATCAGGGTTTGATTCCTCTCAAACTCCTCTCGCCTTTAAATTCCTACTAAATTTGGTTAACATTCTCTATCAAACTCCCGAATTATCGTTTGAAGAGTGCGATATCATAACAAGGAATTTAATGTTGCGGGAGAATTGAAGTTCATGGGCTGTGGAATTGGGCCGTTTTAACTCGGGCTTGGACTGTATAATTAAGAATTTTGGAGTAAGATTGTTAATTCGTTACTGTAGTGAACACAAGAATTGCTGTTTTAATTTCGTACGTTACGTTCACCAAAGAAATCCATTTCCTCCTACGTAATTACGAGAGATAGTGAGTGATTTCTAGAAGTGCGAGGTCTGTGCACCTCGATTATTATTATTATTATTATTATTATTATTATTATTATTATTATTATTTCATATTACATTTTCCGTTAACCAGCTAGCCGTACGTCATGTCATCCATATACAGGAACTTTCGAACATGAATCCAAATTGTTACATTCCGCCGAAGATTCCTGTATACTCCAATTTTCATATAAATCGATTCAGCCATTATCGCGTCAAAAGGTAACAAACATCCAGACACACAGACATACAAACAAAAATTAAAAAAAATGCGTTTTTTGATCTCAGGATGGTTAATTATACATGTTGACATCAATTATTTTTTGTAAAAATTACCAGAACAATTTTGGTTACGTATTTATTGTTAGTATAGATTACCAATATTGTCTTGGCTTTTTCCCTTCACAGTATTAACAGCTTAGGCTATTATAAACGTTTGTGCGTCACTGTGGGAAACTCAACCGTTAAAATGTACATCAAAAGATTTTCTTATAGTGCTGACGTAACAAACTTAATATGATTTGGTCATGTGGGTCTGTTCACACTCTCGCTATACAGTACTTATCATTTCAAGCAGCGCAACTCTATCCGTGATATGTTTCGCGTAACATAAGTCACTGTTCGATTTAACGATACAAAATTTCAAAGAATAATAATATTGCATGGTATGGGTAAGACTGCGCGCAGCCCCGGGAGATGCTCCACTGCAGCAGCGGTGCGTGGCGTTGTACCGGGCCCGTGCGGCGATATTGACGTGCGTGGGGAAGATGTGAGCGAACCAAGGAGGCCATTGATACCAGACCGCGTGCAACGGGCCTTCTTAGGTCCGGGCGACTTCTTAAAATGGAGTACCACTTGGGCGGCACATGAAACTAAAGAGCTGGTAATTCCCGGGCTTCGAAATTCTTTCTTAGCTCATTGTTTTAAATGCACGGGATTGTATCTAAATAATCGTGTCAAGAACTTTCACATAACGTGTTTACCTAAGAAGTATTTCACAATGTAAACTTTGTTTTAAATAATAAAATAACCCTTGAATCGAAAAGATATTACATTAATGCAAAATAAACTTCGTGATAACTACTGAAATTACCTGATGACTCATTAGGTTCGGAGTTCTTGGCTGCCGATCCGGAGTTACTCTCGTGCGTAGTCTCGATTCCCGCTTTGGCTGATTACCTAGTTTCTTCAAGGATTTAGGGGTTTCCACGTGCATTACGCTACTGAATCATAATAAAATATCTTCCTCTAAATTTTAGACTTAGGACTGGCCTTAACAGACACAGCTTGGGCACATTACTGAAGTTTTGGCTGTTAGTTGTATGGTTAATGTTTGTGTAATTCAGTAAGCATCATTACGTTGAAATATATTTCCGTCTATGGCTTATTTATTTCAAAGTAATGATAGCTCTTCTGCTTTTTCCTAAACTTCATGGTGATAGATACAGTATGTATCTGATTGGATGCCTTGAAGTATCTGAACTTTAATTGTTACTTAAAGTCTTTTTAGTTGACACTTGAAGAGACGATGCATTTCAACAACACAAATTGGGCTTCAATCCCTCATTAAACTACATTTAAGTTAATTGGTCAATATTTGAATTTTCATTATGGCGAAGACAATGATGGACTTGATATTTGAAAATGATTATTTCTTACCAAGACGAGCGACTGTAATTTCCGAAAGAGATTATTTTTGTATAATGCGGTTTAGACTAAGCAGAACATAATCATTGTATATTTTGAAGAGTACAGAAGGTGATTTAGAATTTCCTAATTATAGTTAAGTATGGTACTTTATAATATTATTTAAATTATACATTTATTTAAGACATGTTTAATAAATCTTCGGTTGCCTAAGATATAGCAACTAAAGTAATATGAATAACAAATTTGTCATGTAGGCCTAATATTACATATGAAGGCATCATAATAGCGCAAATCCATGGCTTTTCATTTTGATTGTTTCATGATATTTTCTTGCCATGTACTTTCATATTATCCGGGTTTTTTTTTAATTATTTCAAACCTTTTTGTTCATCTACACTTTACTCATCCGTCTTTTTGTTTTCGATGATTTTAATAGGTACTGGTATGTTTTGTATCCATTCGTGGCTCTCGCTGTATGAGAAAATTCGGCCTATAGCCTAAATGTGAAGGAAAATCAGCATCTTCAGTTATACAAGTGTCTAAATATAAGCGCCGAAAGGCACCGGCGTGGCTCAGTCTGTTAAGGCGGTCGGTTTTTTTTCGAGCTTTTCCCCAATCGTAATGTGAATGCAAGATAATCTATGGCGAATCTTCGGCCTCATCTCGCCAAATATCATCTCGCTATCACCAATCTCATCGACGCTAAATAACCTAGTAGTTGATACAGCGTCTTTAAATAATCAACTAAAATAAAATAATCGCCGAAGAAAATTATTTTTTCATCTGGCAGAAGGGGTATCAAGCCGTCAGTGAAAATATCGGCTACATATTCGGGATGTAAGAACGGGAGCCCGAAAAACAATTAACAAATCACTTTTTTTTTTCGTCTTTCACCTACTTGCACGTGCGGCTTGACTCGCCTGTATTATGTCTTCCGGTTTTCAGCGGGTGGTGTTCATGCTAAAGTAGGTAATTACACAATAAAATTAGAACTGGTCTGCCATGTATGCCAACATTTCAGAGATGCAGCGAACGTCACTGCTTGTAGGAATGACTATCTATGTGTTATGTTGTACACAGCTTACTAGCATACCAGTGGGAGGAGGATGAAGTACTAGCTGTGAACACAACTTCAAAACGTGTTGACATTAATGGAATAGATTGTACCAACATTGTCCATGGTAGAACCTCCATCCCTTAATAGCCGCATTTGACCAAATTAGTCTCGCAGCGCTATGAATACCTAGCAAGTTTGAAATGAATATGTCTCCGGGAGATATTAAAAAATTGTTTCAGAGCTGCAGTGTACATTTCTGTGGTTTTTCCTGGCAATAATATTAATACTAGCGGATGTACACTTCATTTATGATGCCATGAATCGAAAGTAACTAGACCTATTGAAATTGTTGTTGTACACTTCCAAGTGTTCCATCCGTGTATAAGGTATTGGCATTCCTCAAGTTGATGAGATTTGTTGTTGTGGAGAGTCGTAACATGTTTGATTTTTTGTCATTTATTGTTACAAAATATTCACCGATATTTTTCACGTTCATTCGTCCATGACACCGTGACAATCTCCGAGCGATTTATATAGGGGTAGGCTAATAGACGACCGAAAAATTTTGATGTTTCTTTTAATTAACTGAATGTCGAATTTATTCACAGTTATTACATCATCATTAGTTCTGACTTTCATATGCAATAATTTGGCCGGCGGAATACACATATCTACTGCTTTTCTTTTAATTGAATTGCTTAACTTCCGTCGAGGTTAGTAGGTTATTTTACGACGTTGTATCGGCATCTTAGGTTATTTAGCGTCTGAATTAGATGAAGGTGATAATGCCGGTGATATGAGTTCGGAGTCCAGCAAGTTTTTTTTTTTTAATCAGATAGGCCTACACTCCTTGTTGGAGGCAACTTGTGCCTCGAAATTGCTACCTCAAAATTGTAAACAACGAATGTAAGACCCAACGTGGAACGCAACTTACCTGATCCCCACAAGAAAGAACCATAATCTGTGAAGAATGTAGTCAGATTTTACCAGTTT
This sequence comes from Periplaneta americana, assembly GCF_040183065.1. NCBI lineage: Eukaryota > Metazoa > Arthropoda > Insecta > Blattodea > Blattidae > Periplaneta > Periplaneta americana. The sequence goes on from NC_091119.1 coordinate 120,798,212, forward strand.
ATTTTTTCATGTCACAAACTGCTGATAACTTTCCTCGTCCGTCATTGCAATAGTTTCCTTCATAAAGCATTGCATGTTGGATCTACTCAATTAGAAATGGCAGTTGACAAGTGAAATATTCCATATGGTCCTCTACAAATTCCTTAAAACAACAAACAAAAATTAACGTTAATTTCGACCTGAAATTTCTGCGTGTAATATAAAAATATAGAGTATGATGTACAGATACGGAATTAAAATTTGGAGCTAGTCTTGATGAGAGTCCACTTGTACAGTAGCGTGCAAATTAATCCGAACAACGTAATTACTAATGCAAAAACACTCAAACGGGATTAAAAAAAAAAAAGGATCTAAGACATACCTCAGTAATCTATGTGGCCTCCCTTGTTCCTAATAACAGCTCTGAGACGATTTGGCATGGATTCCACTAATTTCCCACAAATATTCTTCATTTCTTCATCGCGAAACCATACACCAATGAGGGCAGAAATCATCTTCTCCTTTGTAGAACAATCCATTTTTTGCATTCTTCTTTTGCAAATTGACCACAAATTCTCAATGGGGTTGATGTCGGGTGAGTTGCCTGGCCAGGGGAGTACCTGAATATTCTTCTTGTTGAAGAATTCTGTAGTTTTTCGAGACGTATGGCATGGTGCCAGGTCTTGTTGGAACACACCTCTGCCATCCGGAAATGATTTTTGCAGCTGAGGTACGATTCTGGTTTCCAATAAGTGAATATATTTGTCAGAATTCATCATTCCCTTGATAGGTGTTAATGCTCCAGGTCCTTCATGTGTAAAACAACCCCAAAACATTACTTTAGGGTAGTATTTCGGTGCTTGTTGGAGATGAGCTGCTGTTACTTTTTCGGATCCTTTCCTTACGTAAGAAACACGGTGGCCGTGGACCTCGAAATGAGACTCGTCGGAAAAAAGTATATTGTTCCAGTCATTCAGTGTCCAGTGTTGATGTAATTTTGCCCACATTAAGCGTTTTTTGCACATAACAGGGGTTAGCAGTTGCTTCTTAATAGGCTTGCGAGCCCTTTGTCCAGCTTCCAAAAGCCTACGCCGCACTGTTGTGACGTGAATATTCGCCCCAGTGGTAGCCATTAACTCGCGGGTTAAGTCGACAGCTGTTAGTCTAGGATTTAATTTACTTTTCCTGACAATTAAACGATCATCTGCAGGTGAAGTCTTCCTTTTCCGGCCACAGTTTCCTTTTTTCTGGGGTGTGATGGATCCAGTCTCCCTGTATCGTTTTATGATCGAATTAACAGTAGCCAAACCGATGTGACATTCTGCAGCAATTTGCCTCTGTGTCATAGAAGAATGCTCTGCTAATGTTATAATTTTAGACCGTTTTCGTGGAATTGTATCCATTTGTGAAGACGACAGAATGTACACAGGATTGCAGTATTAAGTCTTCAACACAACTGAAATGCTTATAAGTACAAAACGACAGGAAAAATGACACATATTATAAAAAAATAATGACAGACCTTCAACAATGGAATTACACGTACTACAGGTGTCAATTAAAGCGGTATGAGCAGCTGTGAGGCCAACAATGACAGAAAATGTAAAAAAATGTCGTATTCGGATTAATTTGCACGCTTCTGTATGTAGGCAACAATTTCACACAACTGTTCACAAATAGCATATATACAGGGGTTCTTGTTTACTGCACATACGCAGTGTGTTGTAAGCGAAACTTATACAATAAGGAAGCTCCAAATTTTATTTCCGTATTTGTACTTTACGCGTTTTAAGTTACTCGTATACTACTACATTGACCACATTGAATAGTCATACCCAGAGTTTTGTTTAATTTTAAGCTCCGAGCACAATTCTTACGTTGTATTGGATAAATGCTATTCATTGTTATGTTAGAAACTATATCTTGAATAAAATTTTTAGCCACCGGCTTATTCAGAACTGCTCTCGGGCTTGGTTCGATTCTCACTTGAGCTGAATACCTTCTTGGGTTTTTCCGAGGCTAAAGTGAATGTTAGGTAATTTATGGCTAATGCTCAGCTTCATCTCTTCAAAATAGTATTACCATCTTTCACTAATTCCATTGACTCTAAATAATCTAATAGTTGTTGCAACATCGTTAAATAACCAGCTAAAAATTGTTACATTCAGTAAGGAAGAAATTCTTGATACAAATATCCATCAAAATCATTAAATTTATTTTAGCAGAATCATGTAATGAGAAAGCTGACTTTTTTGCCCAGACTGTCGTGATTGGAATTGTGATCGCTGGGCAGACTCACTGACTGGAATTATAAATGACCTGGACAACACGTCTACAGTTTCAAACTTATCATTCTTCTCCCGCCACAGAAGTTTCGACTTCGGTCTTATTCCCAGCATTCCGTTTTGTAGATGAGGGAAGGTAAAATTGGTTTTATTGAGCTGCTTCCGTCATGATAAAAGACAGCCCTGTGCTGGATTTGGCGAAGAGCCCCGGATTTGTGAAGCCTGCGGTTCTGAAGTGAACTAAGGTCTTGCACGCTCATTTATCTCCATTCTGAAGATACGTTGTGGTTGCACACCATTCCAGCTTCTTAATTTCGTACTGAGTTTTTGTTCACTTCCTTGAAATTGTCGCGAGCTTGGGATGGCGGCCGTAATTACAGTGCAGTTTGCATGAAGTTCGAGTGAATGCCTAAGGGACTATATCTTACTAGATACACGCATTAAAACTTTTGAGACCAGAATTCGTGGACTCTGCAATAAAATAGAGAATTGTATAAATGCAACATAGGTGACTGAAATACGATAGTTTTCCATGTCTTGAAATTGTTGTTCTGTAAGCTACAAATGCTGTGAGATAACATTAAAATGGTTTTACTCGGTGATATAGTCACGGTAGTAGATATAATTTACAGGAAACTAGTTTTTACAATGTATGGAGTGCATGAGAGATTATATAGAAATTACTTTTAAAAATTAATATCACACACGAAGTAATTAATTACTTTATCATACGTTTTACGCGTTTATTGGCAAATTTGGTTTGGCGTCTTTATCATATTGCAAATACTACCGTGTAGCTATATTTTATTTTCATGAATTTATTACTCAGAAGATGCAGTGTAATTGAAATAATTTAATTTGACTTTATTATTTTTATTTATAATTTCTGAACCAATAATAGCAAACATGTGCAATATGTTCTGAATTACACAGTAACTGTGGGAGATTTCTCAGAGTAAATATTGAACATGTCTTCCACCTGCATCCATACACAACTGTACTCATCGCATCATATTCCGTAACGTTCTCCGAAGTGCATTCTTGTCTCGTCAGTGTTCCTGATTTCACTCCTAATGGTCTCACGGAGTTCAGCAAGTGACTGCGTCTATTCTTGTATACTCTGTCCTTAAGTTAGCCCCATAAAAAGTCCGGAAAGGTTAGGTCAGGTAATCTGGGAAGCCACAGATTTTTTTTTTTTTTTTTTTTTTTAGGCGATCACGGAAGAAGCTGACTATAAGTTTCACCGAATCGTTAGACGTATGACATGTTGCGCCATCTTGCTGTAAGTAGCTTTTTGTCAACTTTGTGTGGTTCAGTTGCGCCACAAATGTATTGAAGATGTGCCCATAAACCGCAGTGTCTACCGTATCGTCGTAGAAAATGGGATGAACATTTCTGGTAGCTGACTCCGCGCACCAGGCTCCAACCTTTTCAGAATGCAGTGGTATTTTGTGGATGATATTCGGGTTTTCAGCAGGCCAATATATGCTGTTTTGAGTGTTGATGTAGCCCTGGCATTAGGAACCACGCTTCATCCGTAAACCAAGTTATGGAGAGAATGTTTGGGCTTGAAATAAGAAGAGCTTGAAATCGTTGACAATAACGCATTCACTTTTTCGCCTCTGGTTCTTTCAGTTGATGCACTACATACAGTTTGTATGCTTGTAAACCCGATTTCTTTACAGCTCTCTGACCATATGTGCCATGTGAGTAGCCTGTCCCCTGGATCAGTCGGTGCAATGATTTCTTTGGTAAGTTCACTAAACGTCCTCGAACATCAACAACACAGTCTTGACTCATTGTAGGTTTGTGTTTCTTTATTGCCATTGATAAAATTGTTGGCCTGGTCGAAACATTGCGCATACCGAATGTATTTATTTCGCAAATAGAAAACGGAAAAAATATCAACACTGCTTGCTTCTATTTCTATGCGCTGCTTGCGTCTAATTCTATGCGCAACATTTGGTAGCTATGCAGGTGGAATCGCTACTTCCGTCTGCTACAGTTTCTGGTGTTAAACCTGGAAGCAGGTTAATCTTTGGTGTTGTGTGAAATTCTGAACAAGACGAATAGATTCGTTCTGTTTTTATGTTACGTATGCTATAATTATGTAGGCCTAACTGTTACTTTCAGTATTTCAATTTTTCAGCGATTGGTTTTCTGAAATGAAGCGTGTAATTTCTCAAACTGCATCCACTAATAAGATACCAGTATTACAAAAATATCGAGGCGGTTACACAGAGGAATAGCCATATTTAGTTGCTTTACGTGTTACATGTGTTTTGTTGTGTGTACTCATGTGCTATTTTCATAGTTCATGGTTGCCGTGATGACTGTAGAAAACCTTTTAATTCAAAGAAGCATAAAACATATGGACAAATGAAATTGGAAAATAGGCTAAGCGTATTTCGTCGTTCTTTTTAATAATGATGAATTTTATAAGCATTCAGAAAAAATGTTTCATATTAATCTCTTGAATATTTTACTCAGAGTTACTCAAATTTGCTGAAGGAAATTGAACATGACAAACTTGAAAAGTGCAAATTACCAGTCTGATAATTTTTCTGAAAACATTGTAACTGGGCTTAGAATATATATACTTGGTACATTTCGGCAAAATTACTGATCTTAAAAATGAAAGTGGACAAGTAGAAGATAAAACATTGTGTAAAGTTGTATTTGCTGTAGGCCTACTAAGTATGCCTCACAGTACCTTTCCTACACAAAGAGTTTTCAGTGTTGTTAGAATCAAACAGAATTCAGATCTACGTCAACACTGGAATCCTTTCTGATCCAAAAAATGAAGAGACATCACAGGAAGAATTATGTTCCAAGAAGGAATTTGCAGAAAAGCATCTCTTAGATGCAAAACATACAACGAAGAATGTTTTATCGCAGGTAACATGTAATTATATGTGAATAAGTTGAGATTACAGACAATCCATCCAAGGGTTGGCACCTCTGCGTAAAGTGTCCTTTGTGAGGTTTTTTGTTTCAACTAAGTCTAAGTGGCACAAATATTAATGTTATAACATTGTATTAAATTATATCACAGAAACAAAGCTCGTAACAAAGGTAGATTAAAAACGTTTATAATGAAGTTTTTTTTTTACGTACAGTTACCCTTAAAAGGAATGAGACGACTCTTGGTCGTCGGAAGTTAAAGTTCTACAGCGCGGTTCACTCGATATCGACGTAACGATACGTAACATGACAAAATACAGCAAGAATTGCTACGAGGACCACAACAAGGACAAGGACCAAAATAAGGATCACGAAGAAGACAGCCATTTAAGGCCACGATTTCACAACATAGCTCGGGTCACAAACTATCATTGCTTCTCTGTACCGAATGGCAAATGCCTGCTATGGGATCTACATTCTAGACTGCTGTTGTCACCGTCTTGTTTCGATAGCTCATATAGTAGCGTGTCGGTTTCACTGCTTAACCGAAACGTCTCGTGTTCGATCCCAGGTAAAACTTTTTTTTATTGAGGTGTAATTAATTTCTTCAGAGTTCCTAGACTGTCTAATTTGTCGAAAAATATGAATAATTTATGCCCAATTTCTGGGTCTTACAAGTGGGCTGAACCTCGTCAAAAAAAAAAAATAAATAAATCTTACTTTGACGTTAAGAGTATTCTTCCTCAAACAAAAATCATAAGAAACAAAAAGAGACCTGTCAACTTAAAATCTTGTCCACATGCCATCAGCTTCTATTACAGCTCTAAGTCGGTCCGGCATGGATGTCACGAGATTGTGGAATAAATACTAATCCCCGGCGAGATCTTTCCAGGTTTCAACTTGATCCCACAATTCGTCTCGATTTCGAGGGCGTCGGTGGGCAAAGGTGGCTATCCTTCTCTTTTTCAATTCCGCCCATAAATTTTCGATCACATTCAAGTTAGGTGACTTCGGAGGCCAATTAATGATTTCGATCTCGGGTCTCCTTTGAAACCATCTTTGAATGCTTGCGGCATAGTGCACGGGATGGTTATCCTGTTGGAACAGCAATGTTCCTTCGGGAAAACGTTCTAGGGGTGGAAGGAAGGAATATATTTTCCAGAATGTGCTCTTAAGTTCCCGCATTAAACCGGCCATCGATGCGTTCTATAACGCCAGGTCCATCGTAAGACATCCACCCCCAACACGATATCACAGTCTCCTATATACAGTCACGAAGCTTGAGTTTTGAGGGTGCTAGAAACAATAGACTGTGACGGTACTATTTTGCATTTCCTGTACTGAGGCGATATTAGCGATCCTAGTGGTGAGCAACTATCTAATGTTTGCATATTTACTACGTATTCAGCTTCGCGACTGTATATACTAGACTGTGACGATATGCTAAAGCGCCCCGATCTTTCACGTCGGTGCACATAGCGCTGATCATGTCGGAGACCATCCTCACGATAGACACGGACAGGACTTTCGTAATCACTCGAGATGGTTGTTTCGTCGGAGAAAATTACATTTCTCCAGTCGAAATCCACTCGATTGGTAGCGAAGGCAAGACGGTCGACAGCTCGTGCTTCCCCCAATATTTCCATTTGCGCAGCCCTCCGCGTCCTAATACCGCGGTTCCTCAACCTGCTGATCACAGTCTGTGAAGAACCGGGAAAGTTAGATGCTGCTCTTATTTCGTTAGCAGTCCGAAAGGGGTCCTGTCTAACTGCCTCGAATAAGAGAGCATCCTCTTCCAATGAAGAAATCCGCGGACGCCCAAGAATAGGGCGATTTTCGACCTCCCCTGAATTTTGGTAACGATGAGCGCACCTCTCGGCTGTACTTCCAGGAACACCGACCAAACGACCAGCAGATGTAGCCCCATATCCAGCCTCAACTAGAGCTATAACTCGCTGTCTCATGTCACATCTGTTCGCCATTAAGATGAGAAATGAGGGATGATGATAATACTTTAGTGTAGACAATGACTATTTAACGTGATATAGAATTATTGAAATAAGGGTCATCTTGCACAGTAAGAGTTAATAAGTCAACTCTAACTTAAATATTTAAATAACAGGATATAACAGGAAGTCCAATTGTTGCGAAGATAATCAAATTAAATCTAATTACATTAAGTAAACAAACCCAAAATTATGACACCACATTGCTACAGCTAAATTGTTACAGGTTATTAACATAAGCATTGAATAGGTTCGTGCTTATGCGTTGGACGACAAAACCAAACATCGAAAAGTTCGAATCTTGCCGAGGAATGTAACTTCTTGCTTTTTATAATGTAAATCAGACTTCTAACTACAATCATTCATATTTCTTAATATTTATAGCCAACATTAAATTTGTAAAAAAAAAAAAACTTTAGAAATCTCATATGGAATTTGTGACCTTTAGTGACATAAACATAGATTATCTCTCGGAACTTTTCCGTAAAAGTAAATTAAATTCACTCCTTGAAACTGGAAACCTTAGTCGTAGACTCATTTTCCCACCATCATACAAGCTGAAGTAGCGCAGCCATTGATAAAAGTTTTGTACACTGAATTAGACTGAATTCCTATTCGACAGCACCTATAATCAATGGCTTGTATGAACATGATAAACAAATCCTGTTTCCAATGTTACTGAACAATTTCAAAATATTAATTTAAAAACTAAAAAAGGGTCGTAAATGCTGTATCTAGTGATTATTCACATTTATGTCTACAAAATGAATCTTGGAAAAACGTATATGTTGCTGGTACTACTGATATTAAGAGTAAATGTATTGTATTTTTCATTTCATTTCAGAATCACTTCAGTGGATGTTCTCCACTCAATGTTGTGAAAAAATTCAAAAGTAAAAACATGTAGATAATGCAGGGACTTAAAAAAGCTCATGTATTAAAAAGAAGAATCTATATGTAATGAGCTGCAATGTAACTATCCTCATATTCTTAAATATTACAAGAAGTACAGTGTAATTTATCAAAATTTATGAAAGAGGGAAATAGAACACATTTGAATAGAAAAGCACAAAATCCAGATAATGCAATTAAAGCTATTCGGAATATTATTAAAGTTAAACTTCTAGATATCCTAAAAAAGAAAATATTTTTTCATTAAAATTAGTGATTATAAAGTAGAGGATCCCAAATCTATTGCAAATTCTTTTAACGTCTTATAGTATATAGTACAGAAATATTATTGACAACTTAAACATTCAAGATTTTGCAAAAGATACTGCAATTAGTTACTGAACACATGCATTTAATAGTTGGTATTAATATATGTAATTCATCAATAACTGCAACAGTGCTTATGCATTCAATCATAACATGACTGAAATTGAATGCACATAAAATTAAACACTATTGAAAACACGTAGATAAAATAGTTAAAATCAACTGAAGGGGTGAGTATGAAATAATCTAAAGCTACACTTTTAACAAAAATTGTTTTGTGCGAGTGCATTTATTATACATATGGGAAAGCTACTAATAAAATATTGTAATAATTACTCAACAAACGACATAGCCTAAGGACTCTAAACCTTTGTAAACGTTTGTCTGTGTGGCTTAGGAATATTTTTTAATTTCATTTTAATTGTTAGTTTTTAATATATATATATATATATATATATATATATATATATATATGCATTTACATTGTATGTGTGTGTGTGTGTATGTATAAATGCATTCATTAGATTAACGTTTATAATATTATAACTTGTAATTTTGTAATGTCTGTGATCATTAACACTTAATCTGAGGACTCTGTAAAACTGTATTTCAACGTTATTTAGAAAAAAAATCGTTGATATAGACTAAGAATCGAACTCGCTCTCTTCTACACAACAGGCAGAGATCTTAGCGTCTGAGCTATTGCCACGACACGAGCTTTCCTTTCTGTGCGGAGTGTCGATCTAGTCACGAAGGCCCATTGTCGATTTAACTACATGATTTACGTATATATTTATCTTTTATTTACGTAATATTATCATATTTTTTGCAGTTTTTGAAGTGAATTTCGGAACGATGCTAGTAACAAACCAAATAGCCTGAATTTAAGTAACTCAATATTCGTTACCTTGTGTATCAGTGCTCTGGTCTCTGATCATGCGCAGTGTTTTACATCTGAGACTTAGGAATATTCAATTGTCTCATTCCTTTTCAGGGAAACTGCACAAATCTCGTGTAATACGTGGTACTGTCTGCGGTCGCTAGCTAGACAAAATATATCCATTCGTTTACACATCGGTCTACTTTTGATTAAGTCGCTAACTCTACAGTATTTCCCCCTTCCCCTCCCCCTCCCAATGACTCTGCGTCGTTCACCTAGGTGTCCTCATCTACGATTGGTGCATCGATGTAGTTCTTTTTGCCACTTTTATGGTTGCCCTCGGTACACTATGGGAGGCGAAATATGTAGCACCGCTTGATAATTAGTAATGGAGCAGTGTAGAATGTTGGTAGGGGAAATGGTAATACATGTTACCACCTACCACTAAGACCTCTGTCCACCACAAATTCCACTTGGATCCGCCGGGTTTCGAACCCATGTCACCAGCGTGGCAATTCGACGCTCTAACCGTTCGGCTAACGGTGCGCCATAATTTGAGAATTTTGTCATACGCCATTACCACGTTTTAATATTTCTATCACTTTTAAATGCCGATTTTCTTAAATTTTAAAATATGAGAATTCATTGTAGTACATGTATGATTTCTGTGCAAATGTCTGCTTAATTAGGCATCTATCTATTCTGTATAAGTTATGAATGTACCTACTCAGATATGTTAAGATTTTGGAATTGCAAAGAAAACGTCTTTCTGCAATGTTGAGAACTAAGTTTTGTATCTTATTATAGTTTGTACTTGTATTCTGCAATACTGAATGTGTTAAAGAAGCCAACTATAAATAGACATAATTGGTTACATGATAAAGAACGCAATTGTTAACAACCGTTTGAAATGTTTAACGAAAATGTGTCCTCTTCATGGCGGCGCATTTCATCCTGTGATTAGGAGTAAAGTTAGGCGAATAAAGACTACTATGAGCGATATCGGACACATTTTAGCTTTATTGAACTAAGCTTGTCAGAAGTAAACTCTCCCATTAGCTGCTATATTCGAATATATGCCGCAGTATCTTCTTGAAATTGAAGCGATGTATCATTGCATCCTTCTTTAGAAACTTACCATCTGACTGATCCACGACCGAAACTGGCCCTGGCATTCGAAAACAGAACATCTCGAATACTAACTCGACACGTTCATCCACGGATTGCCAATTCGATTAGAGTAATTACAAATCGTGGTTGGCATAGGATCCATACTCCAGGACAACCCAACGCGGCCTCATTAATTGGATTGAGCTGGCAACCCACGGGCTTGCGCTGACTTTTCCGGCCATTGACGCCCAGGGCCGCCCTCTGTTGAAATGAAAATATACGACCATGTTTGTAGGTGAGTGCCCGATACTTCGTGACGGAATAAGATGATCAACATAGGTTTGTAAACGAACGGTTAATTTGTATTTATCCTGGCCAGGAATAACTATTGTTTATTCGAGACGTCAGAAACAGTTGGGGGACATCACTCAGCGCGTGTCAGCAATGATGGGATTTCAGTCAGAGCTTTTTTCGGAGCAACGTTTGAATTGTGACTTAATGGCTTGGTTAGTTGAACAGACTACGCCAAGCCCGTCAGCCGCCTGTCACAGTTGCCAGTTCGAGTATAAGAGAAGCAACTGCTTTAATACATTCCCTCATTAATATTTCATACGTCCCAATTGAAGGTTAAGAAGTATAAATGGCACAGACGGCACTTACATGTGCGATTCACTTTTACATAATTCACTGGGTGTAATTAAAGTCACTGTCCGAGTTCATTAAGCCGATAGAAACTTGTATCACGTTGTCGGAACGATATTTGGGTGTCTTCACCATCTCGTCACATCAGTAGAAAACAAAGTCCCCCAATCAACATTTCCTGGATTACATTACACTTCAGGTAGCATTTATGAGTTGTTCGTATCCTTTAAGCTTGATATTGGAGAATGTCCCTATTAGTGTCTGCAATGTTCGAACATGAGAGAGACTCCAAGACATTAAAAACTTGATTTCGTACGAAAAACTAATCGCAAGGTCTATGCTAAAATCCTAAAGAGGTTAAAACTTGAAGAGATGAGAGTGGAGGACCGTGAATATTTTTATAACAAGGGGAACAAACACGACTGTTCTCCTGCAGAGCGAACATCGGCTAATTTCGAACTTCGCCATATTCGACAAACTTGAACCGAATATAACGCCTGTAATGCACGACGCTAGTACGTACCTAATTTTAATTCTGAAAGTAAGTTTCCACTCATTTCTGGGATCGACAGAAAACAGCTCCTTTGGTGACTTTAAACATCGGAAGTAATTTTAAAATGTTAAAATACCTCGAGTATTAGATGGTATGGTAGCGTATTGACTGGAAATTTGGATCTTTAAATTCGAATGTTGATTCCCAAGGCTAGATATCTTGATCTATTTTCGATTTCTTTCCTTCAGAATGACCATGATTTTCTTTTCATCTACTACTTCAGTTCACATAGTCGTTGTGACCAGCACGTAGTTTCATGCTTGGCTACAATTGCAAATTCCAGATTTATGTTTTTTGCCATAGTTGCAGTTGAGAACGTGTAGCTACTAGCGTCGTGCATTACAGGCGCTATGTTCGGTTCAAGTTTGTCGAGTATGGCTAAATTCGAAATTCGCAGATGTTCGCTCTGCAGAACCAGGCCTGTCTTGTTTGTTCCACCTTCTTATAAACATATTCGCTTTCCTTCGCTCACGTTTAAGCCCTTAAGAATTTTAGCTCATGTGTTGCGATTAGTTGACTCTCTCATGTTCGAACATTGCAAGACATTAGTGGCTACATTCTGTGGACTGTTTATGCCTTTTCCTCAGGAACTTTCCTTTCCCGTGACTGAAATCTTGTTCAGTCGCCACGTAGCCCTGTAGGTTTTTAGGATTACCAGTGGAATATTTACAGGGTATAAATTGGGACAGGAGCTCTAAGAAAGTTCACTTGTAAGTGAATTATGAAGCCGGAATAAGCTAAATACAATTTTTGCCATGAAAAGAATATTCCAAAATAGGCCGACCACCGAATGCCGGTTTTGCTCTTGTAGTATACAGGATATTTTAGTAAAAGCGTGCAAAAATTAAACATGGCACAGGGTTTGCTCTACTGAATATTTTGAGATAGGAAACTTGTGGTCTGAGAAGCCAGCATAAGAAATAATATATGGACTTAAACATGTAGACGAGAGCCTGAAGTTTAGACAATTCATGAATATATATATATATATATATATATATATATATATATATATTTTACCTGTCGTCCACAAGGTGGCTCTGTCTTATATTTACATGACAACATGATATGAATCAACGACAGGCCCTTTCATATCATTTGAAGAATCGAACAGTATGATGGCTGAGCACCGGTAGGGTACATCTGAATGCTGCATTTCCTGATTGCTGGATTGGAAGGGGCCTGCGACCTAAATCCACTCGATTTCGTATGATGTATCTAAAATCACTTGTGTACAGTATGAAACCGTAGTGGACACGGACATGGAATTAGTTGCCAGAATTGTAGTCGCCTGTGATTTGATTCGAAACACGCCAGGGATATTTGAAAGAGTGCGGCAGAATCTCGTATGTTGATGTCATTCTTATATTGAGGTTAGTGGACGTCATTTTGAACAGTTATTGTGAGGTACAAAATGGTACGTTAAATCATGTTTGTCAATGATGTACTGTATAGTAATAACTGTAAAAATGTAAAAACTTAATGTTAATAAATACATATAAAATTCCAGTTCTCAATGAGCAATCAGCCGAGCAAGACGTGATTGACCGCGAGCCCGCTAACGTAGCAAAGTTCAGTAGTAGACGGAAGCCGTTTTATAGTGAATAACAAGTGAGGTGAAGGATCTGTGGAGTATGGATACCTTAAGTCTAAAGGCGACCATCGATAGCATTAACAGCAAACTGGAAGATCTTCAAAAGGAAAATAGCCTATTAAAAAAGAAGGTAAAATATTTAGAAGAAGAGAAAAGAAGGAACAATCCGATCTTCTTTGGTGTTGAAGAGCAAGTGCAAGAACAGTCTTGGGACACGTATGAAGTGATAGTGAACGTATGTTGGGAGTGGTTAGGTATTGACATAGGAAATGGGGAAGTGAAAGAAGTGTATAGAATGGGTCATGGGGAAAATAGGCCCATCTTGGTCAAACTGGCAAACAGGATGATTAAAAAGAAGATCATGTATAGTAAGAAATCATTGAAAGACTCGAGCATTAGTATAGATGAAGATTTTGAATACGAGATGAGGTGTAGAAGGAGTGTCTTAGTGTCATTTATGAAAGCAGCTAGACAAAATGGACATTACGCTAAATTAATCAAGGATAAATTGAAAATTAATGGAGAGTTATTCGATGTCGAATTTTGTTTAGAAAACTTAAATGCACCGTCAAATGAAGAGAACATTGATGAAAGAAAAAGATTAGAGATAAAGGAGAAAGTAAGAGAAATTGTAAATAATAGCGGAATGAATAGAAAAGGTAAAGTTGCGGAAGGCAAGAGGGCAGCGACACAGGAGATTGCGATAGAAGGATGTCGGAGAAAATCAGCATTATCATCAGATTCCATTCAGGCGATGAACTCAAAGGCAGCGGCTGCATCATCAAGTAGACGAGCAGGAATGACGTCACCCCAAGGCCAAGTCGGCAAAGCTAGCAAAGCATCAAACAGCAACAGAGTTGGAGACCTTGGAGTTAGAAGGCAGAAGGGGGGAGAGAAGAATGCTGAACCATCGAAAGAAGAGAGTAGTGATCGAGGAAATGAAATAAGTGCGGGGAATAGAAGGGGAAATATTGAGAGTGCAAATCGTACTAGGAGTGCGAAACGAGGGGACAATAGAGAAGAAAAAACTGTTTATAATCTCAGAAAGTGGTGTATTAGTGGGTTCAAATAATAGCTGGTGTAAGTTATGTAATGGATAATTCAAATTGAACTGCGACATTTTTTTCAGGGTTATTGAATAATAGTTTTGTTCTAATACGGTTATAAATAAAGTGTAAAAAAATGTGCTAGGCTGCGAGCGCGAATGTGTAGTATAAGAAGTGCTTAGTCAGTGTATTTAATAATAGGGTGAATTTTTGGGGAAATAGTCAACGAGGGTTAGGGTTATATATTAAATACGTAAGGTTAAAGGTATTATGTTATTTACAAGACGGCAGTATTTAGTTAGTTATGAGAAAAGGGGAATGAAGTTGAATGTAGGAATAGGACAAGAAATTAATATTAAGTGAAAGTGAAAGGAACATGGACAGGCTTCAAGGGTCACATCACGGCTTTGTTAAAATTGTAAATAGTGTAAGTAAGGAAATGCTGGCCCGAATACAGAAATGTGAAGGGCCAGCAGGACCGAGTATATTGAGAAATATACCATATACCATACCATATAAAATTAGCTGTAAATAATCCGGAAAACAGTAATAGTGACAGATCCACACCTGTGGAGTAACGGTTAGAGTGTCTGGCCGCGAAATTAGGTGGCCCGGGTTCCATTCCCGGTCGGAGCAAGTTACCTGGTTGAGGTTTTTTCCGGGGTTTTCCCTCAACCCAATATGAGCAAATGCTGGGTAACTTTCGGTGCTGGATTCCGGACTCATTTCACCGGCATTATCACCTTCATCTCATTCAGATGCTAAATAACCTAAGATGTTGATAAAGCGTTGTAAAATAACCTACTAAAATAAAAAAAATTAGGGACAGACATGTTTAAGCCCGTATCTCCTTAAGCTGGCTTCTGAGACTCTAGGTTTCCTATGTAAGAATGTTCAGTAGAGTATCCTCTACGTCCTGTTTAATTTTTGCACGCTTTTACTGAAACACCCTGCTTAATGGAGAATTAGTGAAGTGATGGTGGCGAAATAGATTAAGTTTACTTCAAGGAAACCTACTTCGGTACGTTCTCTGTGCATCTCAGATTCCATCTGAGTGGAACCCAAGTTTTCAAAATGAGAAACCGATACAGTAGCCCGCCCACTACCTATAGTTAAGTAAAATGACTATAAAGAGCATGTGACATGGTGGCAAATTACATTTATAAATGTTGTAATGAATTTTGAATGTACTGCTAATTAACGAAAACAGATGTACGAACTAATTGCGTGGTTTTATTATAATGCAGGCTGATTAGCCCCAAGCTTCATGAGTTCTGCAACGTTGTTATCGTGTGGTGCTGTTCCCTGTCACTTTGTGTTGTTTCCATTAGAGCCGAGCACCGATTCGTTGTCTGTAACGTTCCATGCACCAAAGTGCTTTTCTGTTTTTAAAGCCCTTCTCTATCTCCGTCCGAAATTGTTGCTTAAAATGGACGCGGCTACGAAAATCAAGAATATGACTTCGAAAGCGATACTATACAATCTCGTAGCTTAGTGGTTTAACAGTTTGGTGCTGCAAGTGCACTGATCAGTATGGGTCTAGCTTATTTATAGTGTTTACATTGGCCATGGACTTAATCATGGCCATACACCAGGGTTGTGGAGTTTTCATGTAACGTCTAATGCAATTATTCACTGTCGTCGGGTATTATTATTATTATTATTATTATTATTATTATTATTATTATTATTACTATTACAGAAAAAATAAGTGGGCAGAAGTGAATTCATTCATTCATGCTGTCATCCATCCATTCGTAGCTTTCACTCCAAACCTAGCATTCTCCAATCTTTCCTATTTTCCTCCCTTCCTCTTAGTCTCCGTATACGATAGGCGAATAATGGAGGATTTATAATTGCCAGAGAGAAATTTTAAACATACTTTTCGCAGGTAAACAACTCATGATATCAGATTCAGAAGATAATTACAGATTCCAACAACAAAATTCTAAAAGAGTGTAGCTTAACAATTTCAACAACAAAATCTAAAGTAATGACATTTCGAGGTTAAAACTCAAAAGAGGTGTAAATATTAATAACAATATTATCAACAGTAATATCACAAGTGCTGACAGTTTTCGGTGATTTAATTGAACTTCAGGAATGTTTCGTGTCATAGTTATTATTTCGAGACCGCAGATCGAGAAGTATAAAATTATCTCTTGATAAAAACATAAGTTTAAAAACGAAATTAAATTACCGATGGAAACTATTTTGCACGGATGTAATTAGGCTATATAATTCCTATAGGTATAACTGGATCCTTCTGCATAATTGATTAAATTTTTTTCCTGTCAAAGCAGATGTTATAAAGACTTAGCAACCTCTGCAAATACAGAGTGCTTCACGAGGATTTACCGTCCCTTACGGAGCTTATTTCTGAAAACATTCTGAGCAAAAAATGTCATATAAACATTTTGTCCTAATCTCAATATTTTCAAAGTTACGTTAATTTGAAGTTGTTAGTAAAATACTTTTTTTTTTTTTTTTTAAGAGTAAAGAAAATATTACAAATAGAGAATGAACTATTCAGAAGTGTCATTTCTTTAATTGGCTAGTGTACTGAAGCTAAAAATGTGTCGTTAATAATTGTTTTGCACAGATTTTATTTTTCAGTCTTTAACTAAAAATGACATCATTCTTTTGCACTTGCCTTTTTTAAGTGCATAAGAATTGTTACAAATCATACGACTTCGGGAACTTGATTCTTTATAGTTTAATTATCGTAATGTAAGAATTTACAAGAGTGGCGTGATTTGTAACAATTGTTGTGATAAATTTGTAAGAAAATGTAATTTTGTAGTTAAAAATCGAAAAAAAAAAAAACTACGAAGCAACTATGGAATTCACAACACATTTTTAGCTTCAGTATACTAGCTAATTAAAGAAATGATACACCTGAATAGTTCATTCTTATCTGTAATATTCTTTTACCCTTAAAACTAAGGAATATTGGTATTTTACAAACAACTTCAAATTAGTGTAATTCTGAAAATACTGAGATTAGGACAAATGTTTATGTGACTTTTTTGCTCAGAATGTCTTCGGAAATAAGCTCCGTAAGGGACGGTAAATCCTCGTGAATCACCCTGTACGAGTATAACATTCATAAGGAAACATTTGAGGTTGGTAATGTCATAACATCTTATTGTGAACTTATTTTCGGTAAAATTTAGTATTAAGGATTGCACACTTTTCCTCTATGATCACCACTTACTTTTCTTTTTCTGTCACCTAAAGCGGCAAGTTTTCAGTCTCGCACCGACTCTCGCATGTCGACTATAGAGTCATTCCACGTCAAATCGCACAAAATTATACAAATTTTGACCTTCATATTTCTGATTGCGTTTATATTTTTTTTTTACCGACTCTATGGGTCTAATAAACCAACAAGTGTATTTTTATTTCCTCCTAAGTCCACATGTTTTTAAAATATTACAAGTTAAAATTCGTTAAAAATGTCGCACAATGCAACATTTAAAGCGTCATATTTCTGACGATATTGATGTTAAAATTGTTTTGAAAAAAAAAATGCGTTTAAAAGCTTAAAGTACTGTCTTTTATTAAATATTTACTAACTAATTTTAATATAATTATTACAAATATTGTTTTATAATTCAATTTTTAAAACATATATATATATCAATGTGAAATAGCCCTATTAAAAATCTAAAAAACAAAATGCTTACTAGGTGCACTGAAGTATTCTTAATAATTCCAGAAAAAATAAGAATGAGATCTCCAATAGTTTAATGCAAATTTAATTACTTACGACACAATGTGTAGCGGTTGGCGCAGCAGCAGTGGACGGGAAGCGTTAAAGCGCGCTGGGAGGTTTATCGGCGCTGGATGATTGACTGAACGTTGCAACATTGCATCCAGTACGGATCAAGTCAGTCGAGGAAACACTGTTAATTTACTTATTATGATATCTTAAAATAATTGTACATTATGCTTTTTAAATGTTTCTTTTCATTCACACTTTAAATTTTCATTCGCCTACCTTCTTTCTTGAAAGAAAATTGTTTTACTAAATCTTCAGTTTTTGACAACGGAATGAAAGAATGTAATTTTAATGTACCAGTTATTGGTTTTAGATTATGTTATCTGGCCTGCAAATTTTTAGTGTGGTTTTTGTGCTTATTCAATGGACAAAATATAAATGACACGTTAGAAATGTTTTTTGTGACCAATCAGTTTTTGGGTGTTGTTATAGGATCTTGTATAGGCTAACTCTCGTGGCAAGTCTTTTAACGTATCTCCAATGCCATCACATGGACCTTTACCATGCGACGTTCCAAAGAAGTGTTATTCAGCACTAATTCCATAATCGTCTTCATGTAAGCAATTGTATAATTTTTTTTTAATTGTGAACTTGATTCATTGGAAAAGTAATGATGTTTTTCATATCGTTGAATTCTTGCTTTAAGAAAGAAAAAAGTGAAAGGGATCGGTGTCATGTTTCATGGTTTCTGAGATGACAATACTTTTGTAACGAATTTCTGTATCTCCTTTGAAATATATTACGAAAGGATTTATTTATTTAAATATACAGAATAAAGAATATAATTACAAACAATTGTATTGTGAACTTGATCCATTTGAAAAGTAGATGATTTTTTTTTTCATATCGTTGAATTCTTGCTTTAAGAAATTGATTGCTTCGGATTGAAAAAAAGTGAAAGGGATCGGTGTCATGTTTCATAGTTTCTGAGATGACAATATTTTTGTAACGAATTTCTGTATCTCCTTTGAAATACACTGCCGAGCAAAAAAAAAAAAAAAAAAACGCAACACTTGAATAAATTTGAAATATCTAATTATAATACAAATTATAACATTACTGTGTGCTTCTATGGACCTGTTTGTCTTAAGCAAGTATATTAATTCTTGTTTTGGGAAGGAAAGTATACTCACTGGGTGGTTTATGACACCCTTTTTGCCACTTCCAGTCCCTCACTCTATATTTATTGCTGTGCCATTAAAATTTACAACCCTAAACACAAGCAGCAAAAACAAAGCTACAACACTATTCTTTTCTTTTTATGCTTATAATGGAATTCTGTGATAATGAACTCAGTTTTAAACAATATTTACGAGAGTTAAGATGCCGTTAAGCCCCGAGAACGCCACTAGAGAAGTCGCGTTGGTAGAGGATGACCACAGCTTACGTTATGTGACTCAGGAGTTGCATACATGGCCCTGTAGCTCTTGAAGAGTATCTGAAGCATGGTGACGAACATTCCTTCCTAAAATATCCCACAGATGATCAATTGGGTTAAGATCCGGACTATGTGATGGCCATTGCATGAGTTGGATCCCTACTTCATTGAGGTACTGGAGGACATATCGCGCCACACGAGGACGTGTATTGTCTTCCAAGAGCACGAAATTGTTACCAATAAATGATGCAAAAGAAAGAACATGTTCCCCAAGGATTTCTTTCATGTATCGATGGGCAGTAAGAAACTCACACTCCACAAAGACAAGGTCCATAAGTAGAGTAAAATTGATGCCTGCCCACACCATCACTGAACGGCTATGAAATGCTGTCCATGATGAAAATTTGCATGGAGAATACCTTTCTCCAGTCCTCTTCAACACTTTTTCTCTTCCATCTGGGGATCTGAGGCAGAATTGGGTCTCATCGGAGAACAAAACTGTGCTCTACTGTTCCTCAGCCCATGCCTGATCTTCCTTTGCAAACTGTAAGCAAGTTTCACGATGTTCTCTTGTAAGTTCTGAGCCAGGAGCAGTTCTTCTGGAGATCAGGCCAGCTTCATGTAACCTCCTCCTCACACTCCACTCACTGACATTCACACCTCGCACTTTTTCCAGTCGATTTCTGGCTTAGACCGTAGTGGTGCGACGGTTACGCAGCACTTGAAGGCGCAAGAACTGGTCATCTATTGCAAGAAGTTAATCTTTTCTTACCATATTCCGGTCTTTGAGAATATGAACAAAGTTCCCTGTACCTCTGCACTGTACGTGAAACCGTCGACGAAGTTGTATGCAACACCTGATCCACATAACGTAAGATGCTGCTACCCTCTACCAACGCCACTGCTCTAGCAGCTTTCATGGGTTTTAACGGCATCTTAACTCTCTTAAACGTTGTTTAAAACTCAGTTCAATATCACAGAATTCCATTATAAGCAAAAAAAGAAAACAAAAATGTTGTATATTTGTTTTAGCTGCTTGTGTTTAGGATTGTAAATTTTAATGTCAGAGCAATAAATACAGACTAAGGGACAGGGAGTGGCAAAGATCGTGTCACAAACCACGCAATGGGTATACTTTTCTTCCAAAAACATGAATTAACACTTGCCTAACACAAAGAGGTCCATAAAAGCACACAGTAATGCTATAATTTGTATTATAGTTTGATATTTCAAATTTATTCAAGTGTTGCGTTTTTTTTTTTTTTTGCTCGGCATGTATATTACGAAAGGATTTATTTATTTATTTATTTATTTATTTATTTATTTATTTATTTATTTATTTATTTATTTATTTATTTATTTATTTATTTATTTATTTATTTATGTAAATATACAGAATAAAGAATATAATTTAAAAAAGAGAAATAGAAATAAAGTAATACAATCAATATAAAAAAGGAGATACAGTAGTATTAACAAAATTTGAGACCGAATGAGCAGCGCTCGTGTTCTGTCGCAGTTCAGATATAATATTAATAGGCCTATAAGAGAATGTAAAATAAAATAGGAAGTAAAATTAAAATTGTATTGTATTGTATTGTATTGTGGCTTGGCATATGTTCCAATGCACACCTTGTATTGAATCTTGTCTTACAAATGAATAATTTTCAGAAAAGTCTGCAATAACTATGTAATTTTCAGGTTGTACATTTCTTTACATTCCGTCAAAAATAAAATATGGCTGACTTTTGAAAGGATGACGATGCATCTTCTACATGAAAAACTTTACATGCTAGGGAGCCTTTTACTTTTTGAAACTTTTCACTGGGGTATCGTTTTTGTTGTAGCTTTCTTTTCTTGATAGGGGATTCTATTGACATCAAACTCTTGCTTAATTCCTCAATATTTGTGATTTCTAGCACTGTATCCATAGAACTGCTAGAAGAAGAACTGGGATAATCACTTTCTCTGTCCGCACTTTCATTTGATTCATGTTTATTAATATCACAAGAACTACCGGCTTCACATATAATTTCACCTGACCTATCCGGAAATTGATTGATTTTTACGGAACGAATCACATATTTGCACATTCAAAGACTTTTTTAAATTGAGCTTTATCAATAAGTCGCGACTTACGCGTCTTAGTGTACTTTTCTTTTTAAAAGCGTGATTAGGAAGGTAAATGGATTTAAAGACTAGTTATATATTACGCGATCTTTACCATCACTCATGTTGTATAGAAGTCACGTCACTGCCTGAAATTCAAACCCAAACTGATTATTTTTCTCTTCTATATTTTGTCTCCTGCCATCTGTTTACTGCCATAAAGTTTACTGCCATACCCAGCCTTGCTATCATCAAACACTTGGCTATATTACAGTATTACAGTATAAACATACAACACTGTGAAGGGCTTCCCCTCTTAGCTGAGCTGACAATAATAAAATAATTTTAGATAAGATATTTACTGTTCCTTAAGGTATTATTTATTTGATGATTAGTATGGTGACATCAGATGCAACGGGGAATTTCGTGAAACTTTCCACGGGCAGCCTTCTAGCCTATGGCTGCAAGCAGTTCATTAGCTGGGCATCGCGAGCGCATGCATGCCTCCGGAAAATAAATTGTTACAAATGTATGGGTGCCGATCCCATATTTATGAATGAGTAGTTTACAGATAATACATTAGCGAACAAGCCCCCCCCCTTTTTTTTTCTTCAGATTTTTAACTTGGTTATTTAATATAGTAATTTTGCTTTGAAAAAGAAATGATTAAAAAATAGGCCAAATTTTAAATTTATTTGTGATAGGCCTAAAGTAATAAAAAGTGTTGTATTTAGTCTTTCAAATGCGCCAAACCGAAAATCTCAATTATATGTAGACACAGAGTTCCAAGTGAGTTTATGTAACAGTGCGCGCATAATTTGCGTAACTTCAAATAGTCATAACTACACAAATAATTAATAATTGTGAAAATAAAACAATACGGGTTTCCTTATTTGATGTCTGGAAGTCATAAAAAAAATTCGACCATTTCCGAGAGGGTCGTGATTTATTGCTGTGCCATTTGACGTGGAATGACTCTATAGCGGGATATCCCACGTTCGCGCAAGTTGACTCCCGCAGCAATCCTCATTTTTTACCCTCTATTTCTTTTAGTGTTCGTTGGTGTTAATATTTTCACATCCAAATTTTTCCATGCTTGCTTAGTGCTTCGTACTAACCGCTAATAACTTCGAGAACAGTGATCGAATCGAAAGCAGAGATGAGAGGGATAGAAAACTTTGGAATAAAACAAATGAAAGTAGGATAAAATACTACCAAATATTAATTTTCAGTTCATTTCGCTGAGAGACGTTCGCGTGAAGTTACGGAGCAAGTAAACACATTCGATTATGTAGGAAGTTGTTGCATATGGAAATGAAAAAGACATTGGCAGTAAAATTGCAAACTTTTTTTATATCAGGAATTAATGCTCGTACTTTCAAATCCACCTAGGCACGAAAGAATACATTCCTCTGCAATTATCATATATGGTAGTGAAATTTAGAGCTAAAGATTGTCAGGTTAAAATCCGCCGAGATGAAATTTATTCATAGAACAGGACGATGCAATGTATTGGCCTGAACACGCATTTAAAAAAAGTATAATCGTACAAAATGAATTGCACATGTAAACCGAATGCCCATATCAAGATTGTGAAAAGTAATAATGAAATTGATATTCTTCAAATTGAAGAAGAAATCAAAGCCTATCAATGAAGAAACTGACGGATCACAGGGTCTTTTATCCTTGAATGGATGATGATGATGATGATGATGACGATGATAGAGAAGTAACTTTAAAAACTTTTTAGTGTCTATTCAACAATACCCGTGCATCAGCCTGCCTTACCAGCTTGCGTAATTTAAATTAATTTTGGCTGAATTTTACTTGTATTGCACTGTTTCTTCTTGACCATTCTGTCCATTTTTAATCATGTTTTCTGTCATATTAAAATATGGAGATCGAAATAAGGTTTCCATAAATTTCAGCGTTTGTAGAATAACCATAGGTGTACAGTGTGAATTGTATGCTTGAGTCTGATAAATTTGGCTGAATTTTACTTGTATTGCACTGTTTCTTCTTGACCATTCTGTCCATTTTTAATCATGTTTTCTGTCATATTAAAATATGGAGATCGAAATAAGGTTTCCATAAATTTCAGCGTTTGTAGAATAACCATAGGTGTACAGTGTGAATTGTATGCTTGAGTCTGATAAATTAATCCCAAACTCAGTTCATGAATGCTATTTTGAAGATTTCGTACGATGTATAGTAAAGATGTTAGCTGGCTATCTTTCCTTCGATTACATGCAAACTTCCCTACTCTCGATGCGACTGTGCATCCTCGAAGTAGCCTATAATAAATTATTGATCTTTCCTTATGTTTGACAGTGAAAATACAGTTTTACATTTGAATTAAAATTGTTTCATTACGTCGTACTTACTATTTTTTTGTCATGAAGCTTACATTTTCTCAGTATTGAATATTACGATGTTCCAGAAAATTTAATCGCATCTCATGTTTTATTTATATATATATATATATATATATATATATATATATATATATATATAAAGTCCAGTCCTTGGAATATTTCTGGCGTCACGACTATGAAAGTCCTTTAATTAATAATCCTACGAATTGATATAAGGAAATTGGTTGGCAGATTTTTCAGTACATTTTTATGCTAATTTGGAACACGTCTTATTCTAGGATTGTTCTGAACCTTAGAACAAGTCTTCGTTCATCACGAATATTTTAATATCTCCTGCATTCACTGTGATTCTTGATATTTGTAAGCTATACTTTGAATGGTGGAATATGCTTTTTCTAATAATGATCGCTTAATCTCTGCGAGATTTAGATTTATTGCAAGATTTGCAATGAAATCACGTTCCCGTGCATTAGTTTCAAATTTCAGATACTTCAGACCTGTAGGCCTGCATTTTTCATAGAAACTCAGTCAGAGGTACGGACCTTCTGCGCGATTTAAATCTGCAACATAGTTACCAAATCCACTTCGCTAACGAAGCGGGCCATGCTAAGGATTTTTATCGCTCTTAACTGAGTTTGAATACGAACCTAGGATCTAATGATCAATCATTGATCAACTATGACGACTTGATTATAGATTAAGGATACAAAAACCCTTAACTTGTCAGATGAGATGCTGCTGTATATTCGGTTATATATAAACTTGTACGGTTTGTCTTATAGAGTTCCCCCCCCCCCCAGATGTTTACTCAACTATATGGTGAAAGTCGAGTAATCCCATGGATAATACTCGGACTCTTCTCGCAGTTACCATTTCCACCGAAGTTAGATAATCGCGCCATTAAATAAACATAACAAAATATAAAACAAGATGTTCATTCTGCAGGATATGTGTCGGACGCGTAGGCCTGCAGCGTGGAAATAAAAGTTTGAGTGTGATTTCTGGCAATGTGGTTCTCTTCTTACGTCCGTATACACCATATTCATTACACGCTGTTCAGAGTCTGTGACATAATGATACGTAATTGATGGAATGATAACCGAAGTATACGTCTAATAACTTTAGGAACTGCGACCTGACCTTCGGTGGGTTAGTAGTGGCAGTGAATGCTGCAGAAGAGTCTGTTTGTGGACTGTTAGTTGGACGGGGACATAAATGCACCCGCCGGTTTTTGAGCTGAGCCCGAGCTATTGTGGCGCCGCGCTGCACTCATGCGGTGGGGTCGGGTCGAGTCCTCCGGGCTCCGGTTGTCATGGATCGATTTAGCAGCGACCGGAGCCCTGTCCCCTTCTCCCCCCACTCTTCGCTCATCTCCGGGACATGAGGACAGCTCATCTGACTTCCTGCTCCTCTTGGCTCGTGGTTTTATTTCCCTTTTTCGGCGAGATCTTGAACCCAACATTGTTTGATTAATTTTATGCGACTGCAGCGCCCCTCACGGCCACGCGCGTGCTGACCTCCAGTGCGCACGATTTTCCGTATTTTTTCACAGGTGTCTGAATCGCGGAAAACGAATGACAGTGGAACTGATGTATTTCATTTTATATTTGATTTAGAACTCTTCGTTCAGTCGTATCGGACATAAATGACTATACATCCATTTTAATGCATGTGTACGTAGATGAACTTCGGTACTGAACGATGAAGAGATGTCGGACGCTATGCTTCTGCAGTGAACACGTTATGAATGCATGAATGTATGTATTTGTCTTTAAGCAATATACACTTTGGTGAGGCGGCAATTCACATTATTATTATTATTATTATTATTATTATTATTATTATTATTATTATTATTATTATTATTATACAGTGCCGTCTCCCCGTTTTACAACGCATCTCGTACAATCATTTAGGACATTACTTATTTTAATTTACTATTGCAGTTCTTCCTCTAGTCTTTACTTGTCTGTCATCAATTCTTCCACTACTTTACTCCTAACCCATTATTATACCAAAAATACTATAATTCTAATTTTTACCCCTCCCCCGTATGACACATTTCCCTTCACTTCACGTCTCTAATTATTTACACTTTTTACTGCTAACTTTATTTAGGTCTTAGTTTTCTTTTCTCAAGATTTATTTCCCCTCCCACCATTTCCTTAAGTCATACTGTTTTTTCACCTTATTTTCAATATTAGCGAATACTTGTGTTTATACAGTAATGTCATTAAATTCAGGGGGTTATATTTTTAGATACTTCAAACAAAAAAGTTTACAATTTTGCTTTCTTTTAGAGAAAAAAAAATATATGAAACATTTCATAGCGTGTTTTGAAGCCAGTGATTTAATTACCAATTTGCTCAATCAATTTAAGAGAGCAGTGCATTATGATGATAAATGATTGAAAGGATTTTAGTTCGGGCCTTTAAAATTCTTTTCAAAACGTAAAGTTACATTTGTTCAGGTCAAATTTCTGTACATTTAAAAGACAATACTAAAATCCTTTCAATCGTTTATCATCATAATGCATTGCTCTCTTAAACTGACTGAGCATATTGGGAATTCAATCAATGGCTTTCCCAAAACACGCTGTGAACTGCTGCATATAAAACAATTTTAGTCTTGAAAAGAAAGCAAAATCGAATTAAACTTTTTTGTTTGAAATATCTTAAAGAATAACCCCCCTTAAATTAATGACATTACTTACGGTTCACTCTGTATAATGTGTCTCCGGTTGGAGAAGCGTTACTAATATAGATGTGTATTAGGAAAAGGAAGAAAATCTAATTTGAAGAACAACTTAAATACTCGCAATAGAAGAGTCTAATTTTCAAAGAGAGTCCAGAAAGTTCTGAAACAGTAATATAAGAAAAGATTGTAAACCTTAAAAAGAAAAAAATGAAATTACCAATGTTTTGAATGAAATGTTAGATGTATGGAAGGAATATTTAAAAACCTTTTAGGTGGAGAAGAACAGATAGTAAACGAAGAAAATGCAGATGAAACAGTAGAATAAAGTGCTTTGATAAATGACAGCCTTGAAGATGATACGGATGATTGGGAACTACCAACTTCAAAAGATATGGAAGCTGTTATAAAAGGTTGAATGAAAGAGCACCAGGACTTGACAATATTAGCAAAGATGTAATTAAATTATATGAACTTGATTTGATTGGAAACTATTATACAAAATAATAATTATTGTTTTGAGAACTACAACCAGATGAATGCGAAGAGGATTTGATATGTCCACTACACAATAAAGATGACCCAGTGTAATGTAAAAACTATCATGAGGTTACGCTTTGTATTCCTAACCTATTATTCTCAAACACGTTATACTTACTTCAGGAACAATCAATGTGGATTTAGGCCAGAAAAATCTATAGTAAGTCAGATCCATACATTAAGGCAAATATTGTAAAAAAAATAGAAAATACTGTTTAGTTTCTACAGAGAATGAATCTAGTTAAAAGTTTAAGTGGTCGAATATTAAAGTGACTGTGATAATTGTCAATTTTTTGTTATGAATTTATTTTTATGCTTCATAATGAAGAATGGACTGATTAATTTTTGTAGTAGTATCTTCAAAGAGAAATTGTTGATTTTACATTTTTTTTTTTTTTTTTTTTGTTTTTATTTGTCATTAAGATAATCAGAATAAACATTGATTTCGTTACAAACCTAAGTGACCGAATGTTAAAGAGAGTAACTGTACCTCTGATTTTTGTCTTCAGAAATGCGCAAGTCAAAAAAAGGTATGCTAGTAATAATTCCATACAACGTTAAACTTCTAGAAAACTTAAGTACAGAGAATTCCTGTGGCTTTCTTTATTGTAGACCTAGTATAATTTTGTTTGTTTCTTATTTTTGCCGTATAGTTTTTCTAATACGTTCATTTTATTGTTTAATCGCAATGGTAAAAATCTGATAGGATTCTATTGCAATAGAATATATCAAATATCTCATTAAAATTGGATTAACAACAACAAAAAAGTTATAATAAACGAAGAAAAACGTTCCTTTCCTAAATAACGGACTGATAAACTGTGGTTTCATTGTTTACTTATTTAGTTACTAGCCGTACCCGTGCGCTCCGCTGCACCCGTTACAAATAAATTAAAGTAATTACATAATTAAAATAGGACATTTGATCCAGAGAACATTCGTGTTTGATAGAAGGATAAATAGTTTAATATGTTACTTAATTTAAATTGTGTTTAAATAATTAAAATGCGATCATTTCGGTCCAGAGAGCACTCATTTGGTACAATGACAATTCCTTTAACATGTTTCTTAATTTGTTATTACATGCAACCATAGTTTAATGAACACTGACATCATTTAGATTTAATGTCTATACTTTATTTTACTTGCTATATGTTTCCATTTAATTATGGTAATAACTTAATTTTAACCCTTCTTTTCTACGTATTCAGTAAATGGCGTTTGGCCCACTATGGTTCTGAACCCTTCAAATAAATTAACTTATATTATATTATATTATATTATATTATATTATATTATGTTATATTATATTATATTATATTACATTATATTATATCAGAAGTTACTGTAATAACATTATAGCATTATGTCCATCTAGAGAAACTACACTTTCCAATCGTGAAATAATAATTAATTATACAAATCGGTTAATTTAGCTTCCGATATTGCTTCACACAAACACAGAAACATTCTCTGTAGGCTATCTTTCATAGCTTTCGATTGTTGCTGTCCAAGGCCCCTTATATACGAAGTCATTTGTTTTTTATTTCATTATACGGCCTTAGATGGCAGTTATTTTAATTTTAAAACTCATTTATCTCATTAAATATCAGTCCTATCAAATTTTTTCTAGGAATAAAACTTATCGCAAATTATTTTTAAAGAAACTTTCGTTATGTAACATTTTTCACAAAAATCAATAATAAGCGAGATATTTCGATTTATTTAATTCTGGCCCCCCTTATAACCCCCCTTTTAAATAACGTAAATGCCATATAGCCTAAAATCTAAGTTACAACGAACTTAATTTATATTCCAATTTTCATCGAAATCCGTTCAGCCATTATTGCGTGAAAAGGTAACAAACATACAGACAGATAGACAGACAGACAGACAGACAGACATACAAACAAAAATTTCAAAAAAAGCGATTTTCGGTTTCAGAGTGGTTAATTATATATGTTAGGACCAATTATTTTTGGAAAATCGAAAATTACCAGCAAAATTTCGGCTACAGATTTATTATTAGTATAGATAAACCATTGATTTAATGTATGAGTATTCAGCATATATCTGGGCAATTCATAAATGAAGCGTTTAACGATCTTTGAAAATTGCAAAAACATAATGAAACAATCATGACATTAGAATAACAGAAGGAATGTATTGTATACTGAGAAGTTCCTGTGGCCATTTTTTCAATCACAAGTACAATAGGCTATACCGCAAACCAAACTTAGATCCTTATGGTGAGAAACGTCATCTGTGGTTGGACCGTCTACACGTGAAGGTCAGGATGGAACTGCGTGGCATTATTTAAAGTTGTGAGAAGTTTGATGAAACTGTTGGTCATAATTAGGGTATAGATTTTAGCATATTTACATGTTTTATTTCTTAGTTGCAAATCATATGCTACCATTAGGCCTATATGAATTCATTTCAAGTTATTTGTAATCGAAAGTCAAGATTTTATAGTGCATATTTAAGAGGTTAATGCATACTACAGCTTTTATCGCATATTTTATATTCTAGCAATCTGGTGCTTAAACCAAGATTATGAATACGGAAAATCTGAAAAATGAAATACAGAAGAAATACAGGCATTGAAAAACACAGTAATTACAGTACTAATTTTGTCCAAGACTGGTATCGTATTGGACTTCATTTCACCGTCCTTAGCAACCTAGACAATGGCATTCACGGCAGTGAATTGTTTTTTTTTTTTAAATCACTCTTTCCATTACAACCATCACATTAGCAATATATACACTACCGGTCAAAAGTTTTCGATCACCTATCACAACTATGGATTTGTGGTTAAAACAGGGATTTCGTTTTGAATATTCTACCATATCATAATGTTAGAGAGAGAAAATATTTATTTTGTTGGTATATTTAGTTTTTCCGATGTGTTTGTACATTGAAATAAAATATAGGCTATAGTTGTTTTCATGGCTGATCGAAAACTTTTGACCATTAGTGTACATTCATTAATTTATAACTTCTTCAGAAACAACACATTGCAAAGAAAACGCACACAATTAAAATGTGATATAACATACGAGATAAGCAGGTTCTATGCGCTCGTGGAAATTATCACTCTCGCCTTTGCCTCGGACGCTAAACTTTCCACTGGCGGATAAAATCGACTTATACTTTCTTATATGTACTATAAATTACTATTATTTAGACAGAATAAGAAATGAAGCTGTGCTAGAAAGAGTGGGTGAAGAACGAAAAATACTGAAATTGATCAGAAAGGGGGGGGGGAAGGAAATTGGCTGGGTCACTGGCTAAGAAGAAACTGCTTTCTGAAGGATGCACTAGAAGGAATGGTGAACGGAAGAAAAGTTCGGGCAGAAGGAGATATCAAATGATAAAAAACATTAAGATACGTGGATCATACGCGGGGACTGAAAGGAAGGCGGAAAATAGGAAATATTGGATAATGCTGGGTTTGCAGTGAAAGACTTGCCCTTGAGCTTAACACTATGTGTTGACAGAATTCTTTGCGCTTGCTAAACTCAAATTTCACCGCCTATCCACAATAATGTGATCACCATAATACAATTTTCTGTTTTCTACTTTCCGACGCGACGTAGCAAATCAAAATATTTCATTTCACGGTGAGAAGTCAGAACAGGTGTCTAACAGAGTAAATTGCTTAAAATAAAATACTTTTTTTTTTGTCTTTGCATATAAATGGTGTTGGACAGCAACCTCGCATGATAATAAATTGAACAAAATGAGATTACACTTTATTTCTATCAAAGAACCTTCGAAAACACATCTCAAGTCAAGCAAATGGATACAAACTTCACAAGAAGAGACTTAAATATTGTCTTGTGTCAGATATTTGTTCGTTATCAGGATATTAAAATGTTTTTCACTCCCTTGTAAAATTGAATATTTTGACATACAAGGTTGTTCATCGTTATATTCTAGTGTTTAAGCGCATACGTGCATGCGTATTTTGCCGTTTTTAGTGCATATGAATCCTCCCACTGGTCATAATAAACGCATGTTCCCCAAGGACACGACATGCGCGAATATGTATACACATATGCGTACGTGCACTATTAATAATTAGGTTGGTTGCAGTCACCTCCACCGCCGCAGGATTGGACTGTTTCTGTTGTTCTTATTGAATATTTTTAAGTTAATGGGTTTCTCTGATGTCTCCAAAGAGGCGTACGATTGTCAAAACTCAAGTGTTTTACTCCGCAGACGTATTTGAGCTTTGTAAACCTAATGCTGGGCGGAAATACGATGAGTTTTGGCACTACTCCAAGCTTTTACCTTATACAATAACTCGACGTGCAAGCACCATATCGATGACTAAGAAATGATACCTCGTATCTGTGAATTTGCAGGTGAATCAGAAAACTGATTAAAAATTAATTAGGTATATATGTTTCTGCTTTGCAAGATCTTTATTCGAGGACAAAATATTAGTTAACTGTCCAATTTTGTGAACATAATAATCACATAGTTATTCTAGATACGAGAGTATCACTTTTTAGCCATCGACATGCTACTCCAGAAGCGAACCCACGACTGTATAGTTTTCATACATCCTCATTACTGCGTCTTGACCCTTGCGTACATTGTACTCTTGTATGCATATTTAGGTTATAAAATATATCAATAATGTAATGTATCAAGCATGATAAAGTGAATATGGCTAGAAGTACATAACACACGTACGCCTACAGTATTACAGGAAGCCTTTTTTTGCGACAAAAATAATTAATTGAGCAAATCGAAACTTCTTGCACGTTATTATGTTACACTTGTTCAGTAAAGGAAATACAGCCTAACACAAATTCATGTACTCTTGTGTATATATAATTTTTGCTGTATTTTCATAGCTTCGATTGAAATATGTCGCATTCAGTTGAATTAACGGATATCTATTGTTATCAGCAGTATGGAGCTGGTCAGATAATGTGTGATTAGTAGAGACGAGAATTTCATACACTGTAAAATCCCAAGATATGTATGCATTCATGCAGTATCAAACTATAAAGCACGCATGATTAAACGAAAAATACATTAAAATATGCACTTTAATTTTTGTTCGAAAATTTTTTATTTCACTTTACTTTTTTTTTTGCACAGTTAACAACTAACATTTTTAAAATGGTTTCTGTGAGGTTCCTGCGTTTGCCAGTCAATATGTTTTTGTAGGCAGAGAGTGATCTCTCTACATAATAAGTTATGGGTAGCCTACAAACTTGAATGAACCTTTTTCTGTTATTTAATTTTTTTTCTTTTCCTTATTCAATCCCGATTTCTTAAGCTAAAGTGAGCTGAGGTGTCCACTCAAAATCATTAAAACATGCATTTAAACTGAATGTAATGTATATTATATACATGATTAAGCTAAAAATGTCTTAAGTATGCATTATGCATGGAAAAAGTACATATATTTGGAACCGGAAAGTAATGAAATGGATAAGTACTAAGTTTGAGCTATGTCCTATGTTCCTAAAAAAAATTTGCATGGAATTCTCGTCTCTAATGATTAGCATCATGTGCATATAGAGTGTTAGTTGGGAGGCCTGAAGGAAAAATACCTTTAGGGAGGCCGAGACGTAGATGGGAGGATAATATTAAAATGGATTTGAGGGAGGTAGGATATGATGCTAGGGACTGGATTAATCTTGTTCAGGATAGGGACAGATGTCGGGCTTATGTGAGGGTGGCAATGAACCTTCAGGTTCTCTAAAAGCCATTTGTAAGTAAATATACCAGTTGATTGTGTATTTATATCTCGCCATAAAGGAATTGACAGGCCCGAAGTAGATAATTATGAGATCTGTTAAGGTGCAACATGAGCTTCACCCAGTCTTCAGTAGGAAAACTGTCAGATCTGATAATAATATTCTCCATTGCCGCCATGTGTGACGTTGCATTACCAGCTTACTGGAGCCGCCCTTTCCAGTAACACTGCGTGATGAATTCATAATGCGTTGTCCATGTTGTAATAATAATGCCGAACAGGGTGGTCTTGTATCAGTTGCAGGCTTCATATGTGGGGGAATGTTTGTGCTGGTTGCCCTAGTCCTGAATTTTTAAACATCTTTCGGAAGATTCCAAGCCGCCTCTGTGTTTGTAGCTAAATTATACAGGTGTTTTAATTCAGTCATTTCTTACTAATGAGCTCGAAACCAGGGCGAAATTCGAGACCTAATTAAATGTCTTGAAAAACTTCGGAGTTGGCTATTGAACATCAGAATGTATTAAACTGAATTAGAAATGAATATGCTGTAGAGAAAACTGAACTTCACTTGTTTAGTTAATTTTTGTTCCTTTACTTCATATCTACTTTTTTCTTTATGAAAAGTTTTAAGAATATCTTTCCTTGCTCTGTTTCCCTGCTATAACTTGAGACGTCTTTACTGATGTCACGTAACTCTTTCTGGATCCTTTAATCCGACGAACATTTGAGAGGGATTCGTTGGACCGTTATGATTCGGCCTTTTGTTTCCTGTGTAGAATCAGAAAGTCTTCGAAAGAAAGGACTGCTTTTTTCAGGTTATCGATTTTGGATTTACGTGTTATCCAGCACCCTACGTCATGAAATATTGACTTAGATTGAATGTATTAATTTTTATTATTATTATTATTATTATTATTATTATTATTATTATTATTATTATTATTATTATTATTATTAATTTGCATCGATCATGTCAGGAAGAGATTAAAATAGTGACCTTAACATGAATGGGCCACCCACGTAGCTCAGTCGTGAGATGCTTGTCTGCCGATCCAGAGTTATTCTCATGTCTGGGTTCGATTCCCGCAAAACTAATAGATCTTATGGTACAAAAACTTAATTATAAAGACATTATCAGTTTATTGAGTCTCGTCTACAGAACATTAAGCTCAAAATACATAAAATACAACATCATAATTCAAAAAGTTAATAAGCAAGCTTAGGATTCGAGACAACCTAAGAATGAAGTGAAGTCAACAGTGCAACGGAGTACAGATGGAGTTTTGTTTACCTGTGCGTCAGTGTACAATCCGGTTCGTGATCAGAGGTACAATATTCTTCCGTCTCTCCCTACGAAACGAACTCAGGCCATCACAGTACATTCTCAATTCGTAGTGAACAGTTTTTTTTTCGAACTAGTGCAAGTATGTACATGATTGTTCATTGTCGCCGAGGGACATGAAAATTTGTGAGGTATGTATCCTACTTAATTTTCCACCGTCACTAGGTTGTACTATTAACATTAGAATACAACGCAGCACATTGACGTCGTTGTCTACATTCACAGTACTTGTTCAAGGAACTCTATAATCAAGTAGTGCATACATTGGTTGCTAAAGTGTCCCGGGTCCTAAGCCTGTTAATAAGATACAATGTAACATCTTAAAAAGACTAGCTGATAAAAATAATGGGCAGACAAATGCACATACTAAAATAATAACTAGGCCTGAGAAATATATGCCGATATACTACTAGTGCACTTCGTGCGCCTCTAACTTTGAGTACGTCTCAGAGTTGGGGTGAGTTAACGCATTGTCTTTTTTTTTACTTCGTTATTTAACGACGCTGTATCAGCTACGAGGTTATTTAGCGTCTATGGGATTGGTGATAGCGAGATTTTTGGCGAGATGAGGCTGAGGATTCGCCATAGATTACCTGATATTTGGCTTACGATTGGGAAAAACCTCGGAAAAAACCCAACCAGGTAATCAGCCCAAGCGGGAATCGAACCCGCGCCCGAGCGCTACGCCGGTGGCTAACGCAATGTCTTTCGTTCGTTTGTACTCATGCTTATCATCATGTTAGTACTCAGCATTTGGGTGGTTGAAGCACAACTATCTTTGTTAAAGAAAAATTGCACTATTTTAAAGACATTTTATTTTCTGTCTGTAGAAAATACACCTAATATAACATTGACAAGTATCAGCCTTATTATTTCACTATGTTAATATGATGGTGTATTACGTTTTTGTTTTACATAATTTTTCATTTCATGTATTGTTGCAGTGAATAACAAACCACATTTTCAAATTTTCAAAGGAGAATGATTGCCTGTTGCTAGAAATCACAGCCTTAATCTAGAGAAACTTCGTTCCACTTCTGCAGAAACAATGGGGGGAATATTTGAAATATTTTATACAGCATTATGTATCTCAAAATCTGTATCATTATTATAAATTTCATCATTTGAAATTAAGTTACAAATTTCGTCCTCGGCATCTTGCTATTATTCTTCTTTACAGGACTTCTAATGTTGCCTGTTGCGAATAGCAATACTCGGTCGTAATGTAACCGATCAACTAAAGTTCACTGCTGAACGAAACACACTGAAATCCCCCACCCCAACGTAATTACGTACCTAAAGTCAGAGGCGCATGAAGTGCAATGTAACGGCATACAATTCTTAGCCCTAATAATAACACATACAAAACATAATACTGTAGGAAATGAAACTTAGTCTACATATAGGAGAAGTAATAGAAACAGCACAATGAAACACACTATAACAGTAAGTGGAAAGTAACGTATTAGTTTCCTCCTTACTGAAATTTTCTTTTGTATGTGTGCTGGGAACCCGAATATTGATGGAACAACTTCTGCTCTGAGTAATTTTGCTTGCGCTCAGGAGCGAACTTGACACATTCATTTGTGGAATGTCTACTATATGCAACTGTGTTTGGAATGTTTGTTTTAGGATTTCAGGGCGAGAATGCGGAAACCTCTTAAAAATTAAAAGGTGTAATAATTTTAATGGTCAAGATTACTTAAATGATTACTGGCCTAGACTTATAGTAATGCTAATGCTACATTTTACTTTCTTTTTCTCGTAACAAAAGCAGAATAAATTTACCTGTGAAACTGGATACCACTTCCCATTTTTGTTGTTGAACAACCAAATGTCACACAACTTTTCACCATTTTATTGCTCATGTAGAACATTAACCTCATGAAAGATTGATTGATACAAATTAGTTAGAAAGAGAGCAATACCCTCTTCAACATGGCTTCGTCGCAGCGATTCTACAGTCACCCTTGCGGACAGGAAAGAGCATTGCGGTGGTGTCTCCAGTTTAGTACAGAGCTCGCTGATTCAGCCGAACAGAGAAGACAAACACGATGGAAGGTTCTGATTCCCCAGTTCGCCACTTGCTGAGGTAACCGAGCCCCTACCACGCTGTAGCGGAGAAGTGAGAAATATGTTCCCAGATTGAAGCAGCAGAAAGCCGCCATTTGTAGGTAGAAAACACGCGGGATTTCGAAACCGCTATTTGAATACGTGTTGTATTGCTTATCCGAAAGCTAAATGTTTTTGTTTAAAGGAACAATACTTCCTTTGCGATACCTTTAATACCGCGGTTATTTAGTAAGTCTATGGAGATAACTTGTCCTCTGCATGTCGAGTAGGCTTTATCTTTAACCGCTTCTGTTTATTAAACTCCCCTGCTACCTGTAACGCGCTCACCCCTAGTCTAGATAATCTAATTCTGTCAGATATTTTGTTTTATGTCGAAGCTTTGAACAGGTATGTACAGTACTCTTTCCCGACCAATTTCTGTTGCAGAAGTCTGTAAATAAAGAGTGCAGCAACCATCGTTTTCTTGGAAATAGAACGGCGATGTCAGATTTCTGTGCAAAGAAATTTTCAACCAACATTTTAGGAAGAATCTTAGACAACATGTAAATAATATATTTTCATAAATACTTTAGTATTGCTTCTTTGAATTAAGTAAGGAAAAAATCTATCTGATTTGGAGAATTGCCAAAAGAATTCATTGTGAACATTTGGAAGAGAGCTGGCTAACATTCAAATTAAATCCTTGTCATATTCGGAGATTATTTTTCACTCCGTTAATAAATACAATTTATGATGCATGGAAGGAGAGAGTAGTTTTTTTTTTAATTCAATGAACAACTTTGGCTTGTGCTAAAATGATAGGACGCGCTCGTGATGGGAAAAGAAAGAGACGTTGCGCACAATTCGACATGAATCCATACCAAAAAAAAAAAAAAAAAAATTCTGTTAATATGAAAAATATGCTATTTCAATATTTTGTGCTTAAAGTACGATGTGCTGAAATGTGCTAGCAAATGTGATGGTTTTGATTGCTTGGTTATATAGTAGACATGGATTAAAGAGCAACGGTTCATTGCAGGATAAAAGGTGATATCAGTGTAATTGTTTGTCAGCGACCTATTCAGAATATCAAAACTTCGTTATGAATGTGAAATTTTAGTTTTGTGCGTAGTGATTGGTATGAGTTTCAATCCGTACATAATGTAAATGCTGTAAATGTAAACGACACGCCGAATGAGGTAAACGCTTCAAATTAATTAATGAATTTGAATATTAATTTGTTTAACTTCGATTTGTTACTGCAGAAATCAATGTCCAAAAGCTGCTTTCTCACCGAAACTATCGCAGAATTTCCCACAAACTTCAACTTATTTGGCTAGATGCCAATGTTATATCACCTTTTCAGAGACTGTACATGGACCGCAGAAAGAACAATTTCGTCTATTTTGACTTCACTTTAAAATGTTAGAAATCCATGACATAATGGCAGCATTAACGGCCAGCCGCAGCTCATTTTCATAGTTCGTAGACTGTGAGATTTTTGGTGAACAAAGAAACTATAGGGAATTATCAAACTCCTTCGGTTCCTAATTTCAATGTGTTGTTCAATCACTATTCCTATTTGAATAGTGTGTGTATGGTTTGGTCTAAATCATACTGCTCTGTGCAATGTCAGCGTGCGTTGAATCACATTTACATAATATTACGATGTTAAATGTGCAGATTCGTTATTAGATTTCAATTTAAAATGTTTGCATATTCCTGACAGACTTGGCTGGGCTTTTCGAGGGCTGGATCCAGGCCGTGCCTTATAGTTAGGCATGCTTTGATCTATTCTACGTTCTACATAAAATGAGGATCACGTAAGAGTAGTTCCTAAAAGACTAATTTGGCCGTCTCTTCAGAGTTGCCATCTAATACGAGATAACACCAAAGAGGGTAAAGTCGCAATGCTATGTACTGAAATAATAATAATAATAATAATAATAATAATAATAATAATAATAATAATAATTTATAGTATTAACGATGTCTTGCTCATTTACTTATTCACCACATCTCATCTTTATGTTGGGAGGTGTTTCCTGGACTCCTCGCGTATTATGTTGGTAATTAGTAGATTCGTATGAACTTACATTGAAATGTATTTTGCCTGACAACATGCAATTTACTGCTTTGACTAAACAGTTTAAGACTCATGAGATCTACCCTAAAAATTTATTTTTTTTTTTTTTGATCACGTGAAATGATTAGTACGAATTCCGAAAACAAAATACCACTTCGAAATGTATAGTCTACTTAAAATACTTACTCCTAATAATGTTGCCATTCTCCTTATAATTGTCGTCTCTGTGTGTATGCAACTTATAAGATCAATGGTGGTATATGCCTCTGAAACTTGGACTTTTTACTAGTTCTGATGAAGGAAGAGTGGGTGTATTTGAGAGAAGAATTCGAGATTCATTTTTGAGACTGAAAGGAGGAGATCAGTGGAGAAGGCTGTACATCAGTTGTATAAAGGACCAGATATAATTAAGTTCATTAAACTTAATAGACTGAAATGGGCAGCTCACATAATACGAATGAATAATGACAGAATCATAAGAAGAATTTTTAAAACAATACCAGAGGAAAGAGAGGAGTTGAAAGGCCTAAATTGAGATGGAAGAACAGTTCCTGCCAAGATGTTAAACTGTTTGGAGAAAGGAATGGGAGGGCAATGCCCTTAATAGGGAGAAATGGAAGAAGCTTCTGGGGAAGGCCAGAGCTGTTGAGCCATTGATGATGGTGGTATGTAGGCATGATTTATTTTTTAACGTGTTCTTCAGTACATTATAGACCTATATGCTAATCTTAACCTCGTAAGTGCAAGTACTTTGAATGGCAAGCACTTTCTTTTAATAAAAATCTAAACACGAAAGAAATTCATTAAAATGTGAAACATACTTATGTCCATTAGCCACGTGCATGTTTCGTACCATATAGATCTGTAAATTATATATTTTTAATTACACTTACCTGAATATAGTGTTGAATTGGAATCACAATGCAACACAACTGAATAGTGTATTAATATTAATATTAATACTGGTATTATTAATTATTAATTCACAAGCCTAGTTACTTTCATCAGTTTCTTTATACTGCAAACCGAAATTATCACTGCCAACATACGTTAGAAAATAACTGCCAGTTGTAGTGTTTGTCAATATCCGAAATTCGAAACAAAGTTCTTAAAAGAAAATTCAACCTGACAACTAGAAAATCACTATATTCCTCTAACATTTGTAATGACGTGAAAAATGGTTATGTTTCATCTTTTGGGTATTAAGCTGATCCGGACTATATTCGATGATTGCCTAAATCTGACAATTGGTCTAGGTGGCATTCATCATTCAAACACTAGCAGGTGGGTCATCCTGCCTCAGCCCTTGATAGAGCCAGACTAGTAGTCTGATAAGCCCCACGGGCTCGGTGCCCCAAGCCCTTCCTATATCAGCATCGGAAACCCGTACTACCCCCAAGATTTCACCTCAGCCTGTTTTTACTATTGCGGATGATAGATTAAATTAGAAAGAGGTGGTATGTGTTTGTGGAATGATAGAGGGAAACGGAAGTACCACAGAAAACCCCTCTGCAACAAATTCCATCACGACCGGCTTGGGATCGAACCAAGGCTACCTAGATAGAAGATCAGCGCGCTAGCACTTGAGGCACAGACACGGCGACAGTAGAGTAAATGACCATGGTCTGTATCTCTTGCTATTGGCAGCTGTTGTGAAAAATTACTCCTCTGCGTTAATTTGTGTTTGCGATTCATGGATCCGAGTTTCCCATGAAACACGTGGTATTATGGTCGTTATTCAGCTACCATCACCTGCTACCGTCATAAATAATATAATGAACACCTCACTCACTGTAGGCCTCCCTTTGGTCTTGTTAATTACCACCACACACGGTATGCGTTAGGAGATACAAAGTCCATCAGGCAAAACAAAACAAAAAAAAGTACCACATGCTCTGCCCACGTATGGAATCTGCAGGAATTAGCGAACTGCATTCCGCATGCATGAATTATCAAGTATGGTATCAGTTACAAATTACTTATAATTACTCGTATTAGGGCCAGATTTATATGCAATCTAAGGAAAAAATGACGTAACTTAGCTGTAATATTTCTGATATGATTTACATTACGGATGAGAATGTGTGGTTACAGCCTTACAAAGTTTAAATCTCCTTCGTTATGTAGTAATATGTAAATGAGGCAAGCATTCATCTATTGAACTGCGCGCCGTAAGTTTTATACATTCAAGTTACCGTTAAAGCTGTTATCAAGAGACGCTGTGCTAAAATTTGTTTTGACATATTCAAAGGCTACTATGATTGGACTTATTATCATTCCTTGCATCACATGTGATATCAGACGCGTATGGTAAAGGTAAAGGTATCCCCGTAACATGCCATGAAGGCACTTGGGGGGGGGGGGGGTATGGAGGTAGAGCCCCACGCTTTCCATGACCTCGGCACTAGAATGAGGTGTTGTGGTCGGCACCACGCTCTGACCGCCTTTTACCCCCGGGAAAGATCTGGTACTCAATTTTATAGGAGGCTGAGTGAACCTCGGGCCCATTCTGAAAGTTTGGCAACGAGAAAAATTCTGTCACCACCTGGGATCGAACCCCGGACCTTCCAATCCGTAGGTGTGTTCAAAAATATACTAAGTACCAATACTACTTTACAGTGTATATAAATCCTTATAATATACTGTATACTTGTGAAATAAACTTGATATCCACTGGCGTAGCTCGGGCGGTAGGCGTATTTGCTGATCTGGAGCTGTGCGATCGGGCGTGGTTTTGATTCTTGTCTGAGCTGATAATCTGGTTGCGATTGTTTCGAGGTTTTCCCCAACTATAAGGTGAATATCAGCTAATTCCATGGCGAATTCTCGGTCCTATCTCACCTAATATCATCTTCCTGTAACTATAGTCGCGTCGCTGTTATTTTTGGCGTGGCTCCTCCTCCTTGTTTACATCTTAAGCTGGCCGCATTGTTGCACATTCTATATAGTATGAAAAGTAATTAAACCGACAAACTCCGGAAGGTTGTATGGGACCCCCCCAAAAAAAAACACTTTTCTCTTATGTCATAGTGCTGTGAGGCACTATTTCGCGAGGACACCAGATCTTAATGTAACACAAATCATTGCCATGCTTTATTGCTTGAGTCTCTTATAAAACATTTACACACCGAAATCACTGCAAAATATTTTCAAAAATACCTCCATTGATGTATACACAAAGGTTACATCGGTGAGACATGGATTGTCTATCGCGATGAAAGACTTCAGGATTATCGTTTATTTCCCCTGGTGCAGCAAATATCCGATCCACCAGACCGGTTTAATAAAGCACTGCACTGGGTCAAAACGTACAACAAAATGTGAATTTGTAGAGTCGTTATGAATTGAACACATTTGCCTTCTGCCGGTTTAATAAAGGCTCTTAGGAAAATATGACTTTAGAAAAAAACGTTTGTTTTGGTGTCCCATACAACTTCCCGGTTTGTCGTTTTAATTACTTTTCACCCTGTATACCGCTTGATGTCGAGCAGGATAGTAAATTAATTAACACTGTTCACTAAATGTGGTAGCAGTGGAAGTGCATAACGTCATCATCAGCCAATGACAAGATGTGCACTTTTAAATGTAGCCGAGCTGCAACGTAATTGGCTGCCGGAAATAACAGCGGCGCAGCTTTAATTCCATCGACGCACCGGATTGAACTGAGTGCGCTCCTTGTATAATTGCAGTTGACTTAATAAAATGTCAACATACATGCCCAACTTGGAGTGAGGCCACAAAGGGAAAAACACTGGAAGAGGGAGTTCGATCCGGTGCTGTGGATTGGACTTCGGCGTATCTCAGTAGTGAAAGTGCTTGCTTGGTACGTAGAACCAAGGATCCGGGTTCGATCCCCGGCGCCGGAGCGAATTTTTCTCCTCTAATATTAATTGTTCTGTAGGACCAAAATAATAATCTTGTAAATTGTGTAAGAAACTTTACCCATTCACCATTTCATGTCTTTTAACTAAAGTGACATCTAAAACTTTTCCCTTGCATTTTTAACTTTGTCCAGATTATACCTATGCAGTGTAAAAAACAGTATTATCATGGAAACTAAAACTTAATCATTAAGCAAAGCCTGCATGATGTAGTCAAAAAACAATGTACAGTAAAAATGCAATGAAAAAGTTTTTGATGTCACTGTATTTATTAAACTTGTTTCGTGGACTTCAAACTTGAGACGAATAAGTATATAAAATCATGTTAAGTAAGCCATGAAACTAAACAAAACACTATTATTAACCAAACTTTACAACAGGTGCTCAAAATGAGAATCATTCACAGCCAAACAATGTCCAAGTCTATCACGAATACAGTCCATTGTCTCTCCCACAGGTACTTGACTGATCTGGTCCATCTCATATCTAATTCTTCCTTTCAGGTCTTCGGTATTTCTTGATTTGTCCTGATACACTCTGGATTTCAAGTAACCGCAAAGGAAGAAATCCCGTGGGTTGAACTCTGGCAATCTAGCTGGCCATTCTGTGTGTCCTCTTCTTTCTATCCACTTACCAAGGA
The DNA here is from genome assembly GCF_040183065.1 of Periplaneta americana. NCBI lineage: Eukaryota > Metazoa > Arthropoda > Insecta > Blattodea > Blattidae > Periplaneta > Periplaneta americana. The sequence continues at coordinate 120,841,035 of NC_091119.1, forward strand.
ACATTTCATGCAGAAAATCTCTTAGCTCTTCCAGAATGCGCCGGTGCACCATTTTCTTGAAACCATACTACATTTTCACCGAGATATTGTATCGTCTACAAGCTGGGATAACATCACGCAAAAGCTGTAGTTATTTTTTCAGAAATTAAGTTACCTTCTATGAAAAATGGACCAGTTACGCTGCTTCCAACTAAACCAGCCCACACATTCACTTTCTGAAGATACTGTGTGTGCGCTTCTGTCATTCTATGAGGGTTATGAGGAAATCGGCATCGACAATAATGACGGGTGACACTACCATGTAAACAAAAAGTTGCCTCGTCATAAAATATGACGCGCCTAATAAATTCCGGATTTTGATTTGCCATTTCAATTACGGTTTCACAGAACTCACTTCTGTCAAACTCCTCTTCACTTAGTTCTTGCAAAAGCTGAATTTTGTATGGATGCCATTTCTGAGATTTCAAAAAATGCCAGACCCAGACTGATGCGTGACTCACACTGTATTCACGTCCCACCTCTCTAGCAGATTTATACGGATCTTCTTCAATGGATAACATATTCAGGGCATTTTCTCCATCTGTAACATTCTTTGGTCTTTCAAATTTTGGTTTGTCTTTTACGCTTCCAGTTTCATTGAACTTTTTCACTATTTTCGAAACTGTTGATTGCATAATGTTTCTATTCTGATGTACTTCGTTGAACAAATCACATATACCTTTTGTTGACTCCTCCTCCTGTACCCATAACCAACCATCATCAGGACTTCTGTTCTTTCCCCTTTCATTGAGGATAGCCATGTTGAAAGATTTTCAGCTTAAGAATGAGAACTACAGTATTCATTAAAATGTTAGTGTTTTGTTTAAGCTCATGACCTATTCTACATGATTGTACAGTCTTAGAAAAGTTCAGTCGCACAATAAGTTCCAGAAAGGAGGCAGTGCGCATGATCAGAAGACGAGCGACCTGCTTCACAAGAGAAGGACTAGTTGAGGTAATAAACTTAGTTTCGTTTCCTTGTATGTCTGATTATGCGCACTGCCTCCTTTCTGGGACTTACATGTATCTGTGCGACAACTTTTTTCTAAGACTGTACATGATTGTAGATATGAGATGGAACAGATCAGTCATGTAACTGTGAGAGTGACAATGGACTGTTTTCGTGATCTACTGGGACATTATTTGGCTGTGAATGGTTCTCATTTTAAGCATCTGTTGTAAAGTTTATTAGTAATATTGTTTTGTTTAGTTTTGTGGCTTACTTACTCAACACGATTTTACATACTTATTAGTCTCAAGTTTGAATTCCACGAAACAAATTTAATCAATAGGCCTAGTTGAAAGACATGAAACGGGTGAATGGATAATTTTTTACATATTCTTACGTAAAATTTCATGGAGATTTGAAATATGTAAATTTTAATATGGAGTGCCATTAACCCTTTTCCAGCCCAAATTAAATTTAAAATTAAAAAAATAATATTTTGACATGAAGGAGAAACGCTGCCCGATAGTGTTTTGTTTCGGGATTTCAGGGGTGCCAGCTATCTTAAAAATAACTAAGAATATGGCTATGATAACATATGGAGTCATTTGGCATTTTACATGCATTCTCAGAGCAGGTAAAGTGTATGATGCCATATGGAATCATTGGGCTGGAAAGGGTTAAAAGAAATAAAGTTTACTGTCACAGCCTGTATGCCTGAATAACTTTTTTCAAACATTGGTATCATGTTGTATGGTTTACCTCCAATAGCTTTTGTATAATTGTGAAATTAAAATCTAAAAAGTTATGAGTAATATCCATAGTTTTTGAACACGCTGTATGTATATATTTACAGTATATGTATATGTGAAAGATCCCTTCCCCCCAATTCTGTATGTTAAATTAAAATTAACTTAAGTTCTATATCGCTAGTCATATCGCCATATCAGTTTTTATTTAGACAGTTCACAGCCTGCAAAGTCATCACTGGAGACTGGCAAAATATAAAATTTCATATTCTAAACCATTTCTGTGCTAGCGGTAAGGGAGCAATGATTTTCACGATATTATGTAGTGTGGAAAAAATGTCATATTTCATAATGCTTTGGTAAAATTGTAATGTTTCATAATTTTCATACTTGTTTCATATTTTGCCAGATTATTGCCCTTACCGTTAATATTTCTGCAATTATCGCAGAACTGGGCTTTCTAAACATTATAAGGAGACAATAGAGACGGTTTCCTGGAAACACTTGAAAAATCCAAGTCACCCATTCCAGCGACATTCTGGGAGTCCCAAGGCAAATGAAATCTCCAGATTTTCGTTTGGAGTCATTGAACTCATAGCGCTCAATGAATTCGAAAAGTCGAAACATAATAAGGGGTTCCTGTTCCATCTTCATTTTTTTCGAAACCAGTGGAGGTCTTTTTATTGTTATTATGTCTCATTTTATATGTGTAAATTAATGTTTTAAACAGGTTTCAACCATCAGTTTTGCTGTTTACTTCATTTATGCTCTTTTTGCAACTTCATGTGTTTTTCATCATGCAAAACTGTACTGAGTGACAAGGCGTAAATTTTTGCCAGAAAATAGAGAAAAATTACTTTTCTTGTATTGCAACCAATGTTGAGTAAAGTCAATATAAACTGTAAAAAAATCAGAGTTGCCTAGTTTTTACATCCAGATAAGAATTTGATAATGATGAAAAGTGTTCAGTTATGTAGAGTTATTGTATTTTAATTGATAGCATATCAAATACATGCATAAACAAAATTATTACTAATCTTAGAGATAGATGAAGACTTATTTTTACATAATATTGTAAATCTGCTGAAAGTGGTTTAGAAACAAAGATATTTTAGCATTGGAATATTTGTTTCATATTTTTGGTTCTCTTCGATGTGATGTAATATTTCGGCAAAATTTTCTTCATACTTTGCCGATCTCTAATCATTAGAAGTACTGTTTTGTATATTTTCACTTATTGCCTTTTTATTCCCCTTCGGTATATATTATTCCCTATAGTAGGCCTATAATTTCTAAATAGGTATGTGTCCTGATGAAACCAAATTTCTTTCACAAATTTTGATATCATTCATAGCAACATTCACCCGCATTGATTCCAGTTACGGTACTTAATGTTTTTGGGAAGAATCTGTTTGTTATTCTTTCTTGTTACCGTGAATATGAAAATTTGATGAGGACGTGTTAATTTAAGATCAGATGTAAAGTGTTTGTTTAACATTGTATATTTTTTGAAGTGCTTTGTATTTGTTCAAAAAGTTACAGATACAGATACACATATTTTTAACTCGTCTACAGTTACATTCAAGTATATAACACAAACAGTTTACATTCATTGTAGTGTAATATGGCACAGAAATCAGGTGCATAAATAGGAATCGTGTACAAATAAGCACATAATTATATGATATTGCAGGAGAGTTGAGTAAAGAAAGGGAAGAACGTATAATTGTTAGATTAGAAAGGAACGTATCTTTCCTAAAAGTTGGGAGTTCTGTTAAAATATTAAATTGAATAATAAAATTAAATTATATGTTGCTTGTAGTCATGCCTTGGATCTGAACTCATTGTGTGGTCTTTTGATATTTGCCAGTAGTGTATTGGATTACGATTAAATGCACTAGAAGTAATTAGTGACGTAGATTAATTCAAAATAGTATGATTGATTTTTTTTTTTTTCATATGAGTGCTAGTACATTTTCGCCTAAAGAATTTACATTTCTGTCTGTCTGCCTATTTTGAAGTAAAAAGTTACTTTTTTCATGGAAAGATACAGAATAGAGTTTACTTTTTTGTGTGCAAATGATGTGATAAGTGTTCTATATAAATCCGTTTTTAATTGATACGAGTGGGGGGGGGGGGAAGAATCTAAATCCTTCATGCATTTTAAGGGCGCAGTCGATATTAGTTCTCTGTGTAGAAAGAGAGGGTTTTTAAATCCTTTGTATGCTTAGGAGAGTGTTCAAGATACAAGTTTGTGTGTGAGAAGTATTGATTACAAACTAATGAATTGGGATACGTGAAGAATATTTTGTGTTGTGAGATAAGTCAGTGAGTTTCATAGGGGAATGATCGTCTTCAAATTAGACATAAGATTGGTATGTCATATAAACTTATGGTAGTAGTCTTAGTAGTACACATGCTATACAGCTCAACTCTCAGACACAACACAACACTGTGAAAACGTCTTCTGCATCTTATATCTTGCCGTTGAAGACTCTTTCCAGGTACTTTACTTTGAATAGAGGGAGAGAGGAAAACTCAGGGGAATGAACCCATGCACCACTACCACCACCACCACCACATTACACATCGTTAGCTCATACAAGAGAGCACCACATTGGTCGTTGTCAAGACATTGCACAACAGAACACAAGACACTTCAAGACAATACACTGAAACTGCATGAACCAGCATCTCCAACCTTGAAGACAGAGGAGGAGGGTTCAGTCGGGAGTCGACTGACTGTTGTGACTGTTTGCAGGGAGGGGGCGCCTCAGATGGAGCCGCCATCAGCACGGTGACCAAGGTGACCGAGAGGTATGTACACTTGAGCTTGCCGAGCGACTGCTGCAAGAAGACACATCACGTGCGGTGGAGGTGGTGGGGTAGTGGTGCTTCCGCGATTGATCGATCTCACTAACGAGTGAGCGACCAGCATGAGTTCCATTAAAAGTTACAGAAATTCAGTGACAGAAATTTTGAACGCAGTGTTGTGGTTGTAAGGTGAGAGTTGATTATTTCTATAGATTAATTCCTCAAAACTGACCGAAATGTGTTTTTTTTTTCTTTCCAAATAAGTGGTTGTAATTGATTTCTTATGAGCTCATACAGCTCGGTTATTATTGAAACTAAAAGAAATCACTTGCTGTAACAATTATATTATCATTATGGTCACACCACTAGCCAAATTACTAATTTATTATTTATCAACATTGGAGATTTGAGTCAAGATGGAATATATCGTTAATTTTCTCGTAATCTTTAAGTTTGCCTTGTCAACATGCCACAAATTCTCCATTTTTTCTTCCTGTTTCATATAAGAGTGCACTTAATCTTGCTAGCTAGCACATCGAGGGCTTCATATCTGACCAGCTGGTTCAGCTGAATACAAATAAGAGTAGAGGGGCGTATACTGGTTAAAGGGTTTGGGCTACCGCTGACCCTATTATTACACAAAATATATCTAACAATTACTTTAATTTTAATTACTATGGTAAAACTAATAATACAAAATTATTACATTATGTTATATTATAAACTTTTTCTTTTGTAATTTCCTTGGGCTACCGCCGGTGGCCCGCAAAATACGCCCCATCAAGAAGAATTTGCCTTTTGTAAATAACTGGGCATAACAGTAGTGTAGCATAGTATATTATGTAAAAATTCTATGTCAAAAGATAAAGAAACCTTTTTTACTAAACAAAATTACCAAAGAGGTAGCGAGACTAATTTTGGCGCGAACTGTAAACTATGCTTCAAAAAAATAAATATAAATGTGTATAATGGGGATGAAAGGTGTACAATAATGAAACCCTACTATTAGTGGACATTCCTCTCTCTCTCAAATATGCTCTACATTGGTAGCATTCTGTAATATCAATATATGGTAATTAAAGAAGTGTTTATTTTGTCATAATTTTAAAGTTTCTGATAGCAATATATACAAAGCACTTCAAAATCGACAGCTTTATTTCACTTCAAGAGATCATTAATTGTGTATCAGACTTTCCACTTCTAAATGTTCCTTAGTTTTGGTACATTGGTATGCTTTCATGTAAGGAAATGTATCATTCACTCGAGACAAATTGGAAACTGTCTTCTTTTAAGACATTTCTGAACGCTCTACTTGTACGTTAAGTTTTTATATTAAAAATATGCATGCCGTAGACACATTCCTACCAATAAATGACATTGCTTTGCTTTAGAGACAGATTCTTTAAGTTGTAAGTTAAATTTATATGGGTCAGTGCCAGATATCAAGTTTTCACTTTCAGTGCATTTATCTTCGGCCTCTCTCTTTTTAACAGTATAGGTGTGACAAATAGATTATGGCTATTTTTTTTCTTAATTCCTCTTCGGTCAGCATTAATCATCCTCGTGTACCTCTGTTTTTCATTGGCGCATTTGTAGGAAGCTAGCAGTGTGTCATGTTATATGTAGTAGTACATCTACATATCTCTCATTCTCTGTCACTAAACAGTTCTTACTATGAACATTTGTATAGTTTTAATATTTACTGGCTTAAACTAAAAGGAAAGAAATACACTTTAATTGAGAATAAATTAATATGAATTATATTTAATGAAGATCCACAGTTAGTAAGATTCTTTCAGATGAAGTGTTTTAGAAGAATTCGTTTCTTAACTATGAAATTGTGAGCATTTTAAAATTTATTCCTACTATTTTGAAGTTTGATTCCTGGTACCCCATTTTTAAAGTCGGGAGTGTAAAAAAATAAGCTTTGAATATTCAGTACGTCCTGTTACAATATTGTATCCAAATGTATAAGTTCAAGTTTCTTTTAAGACCTCAGATTGTAATTCTATATACCTCCTTTGTACTCTTATGAAGGCCTGGTTTTTATGCACGGGATTCTGCTTTATGTAATATAGAATCTGTGTGATGTACAGAACTGTGCATTAATGTAAGAATATTTTATCAGTAACCATTTAACCATGCAAATATACACGGTGATTCACTAGGATTTACCGTCCTTTATGGAGCTTATTTCTGAAGACATTTTGAGCAAAAAAATGTCATGTAAATATAGTTCTTATTCTCAATATTTTTAGAATTACACTAATTTAAAGTTGTTTGTAAAATACGTTTTTTCTTTAGTTTGAAGGTAAAAGAATAATACAAATGGAGGATGAACCATTCAGAAGTATCATTTCTTTAATTGGCAAATATTATGAAGCTAAAAATGTGCTGTGAACTCCTTACTTGCTTCGTGCAAACATCTTTTTCTATTTTTAACTAGAAAATTACATTATTCTTACGCATTTATCACAATAATTATTACAAATCACACCACTTCCACCGACTTAATTATATGCAGTTCAATTTTGCATCCTAATGTACAGTTTTAGAGAGTTTACAACACATTTTTAAAAATGTCGCCTTCTGCTTGAGTACACTTGGCCGCACGCTTGTGAAAGGCACTCGTCGCGCTACGTAACTGCATACGGCCATCTTTTATTTCCGTAGCTCTCGCGCTGGCTGCTGACTGCACGCTGACCAAGATCACGCCTTCACAGCAATTCGTTCCAATAACGAAACGTAGCTCTGTAAATATTGAGAATAGGATCCATGTTTATATGACTTTTTTGCTCAGAATGTCTTCGGAAATAAGCTCCGTAAAGGAGGTAAATCCTCGTGAATCACCTTGTATATTTTCTCTAATATAGGTTTATATATGCCTGTTATTTATTTATGTTTCCCTATGAATATTACGTCTCACTTTTTCATGTTTGTCATTTGCGTGTTCTTGTGGTTACAAAACTCTTCTTAAGCTCTGGTGGTAGAGTTTATTAACCATCTACCCCGTTACATGATAATAGAGTGATTTTTATATTTGATATCAATTATCAGTCTTCCACCAAATCAGTCACCTATGTGTTTGTTTGCTAATGTAATCTACCATGTGAAGTATTCCACAAAAGCTAAGTATGGAAGCATTAAGTGTGAGTGCTGATGTTGCAGTTATTGATACTAGATCAGATCGCTTAAAGCAGACATTGAAATTTTGACATGTGTGGTGGCCTTGTTTGAATAACATTTGTTCATTTATAACCGAATACAAATGCAAAAACTGGACCAAAGAACAATAGAACAATAGAAAGAAGAACAATATCGTATTTTATTTGTCAAACAAGTTAAAATATAGTAGCTGACAATAATGCAGAATAACGATTATGTGGGCAGAAGGAGACTGTTGTACTACTCTAATGTGGCTGAAGTGTACAAAAGTAAATTAGAAATGAGAGTCAATTCTGGATTAATTATCCTCGTCAATCGTGGTTTTGATTGGTGTATGAATTAGAGAATGGATTCTAAGATAAATACATTTTCGCTTTGTACAGGCATAGGTGCCCCTGAAATAGTTCAGAAGTTACATAGGCTACATACCTTCCTAAACGTTTTACGCCCACTTTTTTATATTGTCTTGTTACAGTTACACCTTTTTTCCAAAATATTGGGCCTATATGAATTTTAAGTAAAAAGGATATTAGAGATTTTACCTAAATTTCCTTTCTTCTACGTATTTTGACATATACTTTAACATGCTTGTATAGATCCTTCAGATTTTAGTCTATTTATAGACCAGCTAGAGTTACATATTCAAATTACATTTGATAATTAATATTTGAGCAGAAAAATTCGCTCCGGCGCCGGGGATCGAACCCGGGTCCTTGGTTCTACGTACCAAGCGCTCTGACCACTGAGCTACGACGTCAAGTCAACTGCCATTATACAAGGAGCGCACTCAGCTAAGTGACTAATGGCCGGGATACCGCAGTAAAGTGCACAGCAATCTGTACAGAAATATGCACTGCTATCTAGATGAATTTACTAAAGATGTTATTATTGGTCCAACAGAATAATATCCGTTATAATGACAATATTTGAGGAGAAAAATTCGGCGTAGCTCAGTGGTCAGAGCGCTTGGTATGTAGAAGCAAGGACCCGGGTTCGATCCCCGGCGCCGGAGCGAATATTTCTCCTCAAATATTAATTGTCATTATAACAGATATTATTCTGTTGGACCAATAATAACATCTTTAGTAAATTACATTTGGTATTTTGTCTAACCAGTCTTTAAATTCAACACATACTGTTCATATCCCAGCTCTAAAGCTCTGGGAGAAATACAAGGCACGTGGCTAGTCGGCAGCATTGAGGAAGCACAGATGAAGTGAAGTTTATGATCGTACTAAAAATAGCCCATTTTTTTTTTTAATTTTATTACATATCTTAAAGATATCGCGCGCGCGCGCGCGCGCGCACACACACACACACATACATATATATATATTTTTTTTCAGCATCTAAAATCTTTGTCCTTGTTTGTGAGCACTTGAAAATATTCAAAAGATTTTCAGAATATAAAAATATTTATGTTTAGCACATAAAGAAATCCACACCCTATTTTATGATCACATAAAGATAGCCAATTGTGTTTCATATATTTTATGATTTTTAAGTACAAAAGGATTTTTTAAGCACCTAAAACTACGTTCCTTCATTATGCACCTTTTATGATTGTAATTTAGTGAATTGTTAGACTTTTCGTTCTGAAGGTCCATCACTGGTATATTGACTTGAAAAATGGCAGATCAATCGCGTAGAAACATTTACTTGAATCCTACCTCTTGAAGTATAATGAAATGAGTAATGGACATAGTCACCAACGCTGAATGGCGTTAGTGTTTTAAAAACTTTACGTAAAACACTAAACAGGTCTGAATACCTGAATTAATTATATAAATTTAATTTCACGTCTTTTAGGTATCCCTATAAATTGCATTGCTGCTTACGCCAGTAGTAATGCATCTTGAATGTATACGATATTATTCAAACTCCATTTATTTTTCAAATATGTTGCGGGTTGCATTAGCTGAGGAGTAATATACGCGTGGAGTATTACAGAAATTACAACATATGTTTTTCCCGAATAGGTGTCCACTTAAAGAAAACTAAAATTATATCCCTAAATGTATGTCATAAAAATGATGAAAATATCGAAAATGTAGTTCTATTTATAATATATTGCATTTAGATAACCTAACAAGGAACTGTATATGTAACGTTTGAATTATAAAGAAATTCATTTATGCTTTTCGATTAATACTGTAGGCTAACGGCATAATAATTAAAAATAAGAGTATCTTACTTTTAAATAAAACATATGAAATAATACACTGCGTTATAAACGATAAGGACTGTTAACAAAGTATTATCCAAACATCTAAAATTATTCATTCATTAATTCATTCTTTCATTCATTCATTCATAGTGTTCTGCCCAAGAGCAGGTCATTCACTGCAAACCCAGCATTCTCCAGTATTTCCTATTTTCTGCCTTTCTCTTTGTCTCTGCATATGATCCATATATCTTAATGTCGTCTATCATCTGATATCTTCTTCTGCCCCGAACTCTTCTCCTGTTTACCATTCCTTCCAGTGCATTCTTCAGTAGGCAGTTTCTTCTCAACCAGTGATCCAGCCAATTCCTTTTCCTCTTCCTGGTTAGTTTCAGCATCATTCTTTCTTCATCCACTCTTTCCAACACAGCTTCGTTTCTTATTCTGTCTGTCCATCTCACAAGCCCCATTTTTCTCCATATTCACATTTCAAATGCTTCTATTCGCTTCTCTTCACTTCGTCGTAATACCCATGTTTCTGCCCCATACAATCCTACACCCCACACTAGTCCCTTCCTTAGTTCATTCTCCAGAGGTCCGCAGAAGATACTCTTTTTCCTATTAAAACCTTCCTTGGCCATTGCTAAATTCTTAATTATTGATGTAAAATTACATTATCTTTAATGCATTTTAAAAATAATTCAGTGGTGCTTGGGTAAGGGAGGTGTCATAAAATGAGTTTTCGGTTAAATGAAAATTAAACATCGAACAATTATTGCAAATAATTTTCTACACAGATAAAACCCATCAATACTAGTATTCTTTTGTTTTTTGCACACCCACTTGTAGAATTTAACTTGTGTGTTTTCCTGGGCAACAAAACTCAATTTGCACCAAATAAGACTTATCCCCCATTACCCGAACACCACAGAATTATAGCTAACTTAAACTTAAGTTGCTTTCCCTGCTTCGAAAGCCACGCTACACCACTGTAATAATGATGTGTACGTAAAAAAAAATGTTGTGTAGTTTAGAATACAATAATTGATTAACTTTTCCAACATTTTGAATACTAGCCATACCCGTGTACTTCGCTGCACTGTTACAAATAAATATTATTGACTTAAATCTATTATATTTTCGAATACAGCTTTGTTATTAGCTTACAATAAGTTGTAAGTCAATTGCTCCTGAATTATTTTCAAAATTATGTTCAAAAATATGAATGTAACTTATCATGCAATACTTTCTGAAGTCCACACCTGTGGAGTAACGGTTAGCGCGTCTGGCCGCGAAACCAGGTGGCCCGGGTTCGATTCCCGGTCGGGGCAAGTTACTTGGTTGAGGTTTTTTCCGGGGTTTTCTCTCAAATGAGCAAATGCTGGGTAACTTTCGGTTCTGGACCCCGGACTCATTTCACCGACATTATCAGCATTATCACCTTCATCTCATTAATAAATAACTTAAGATGTGGATAAAGCGTCATAAAATAACCTACTAAAATAATAAAAATATTCTCTGAAGTTGTTAAATTCTAGTTTCAAGCGTGGTGTTGTATTAGATCTAACAGACAATGAAACAAAATATATTTGTAAGACCTGAGTGCTGTAATAAGGCTTGCGATTAAATGATAAATCCGTCCTTGAACTTCAGATGTTGGCATTAAAATTGCCTTCTTGTATTTCTTTTGCACCATTTGGAATAAGGTGTTTTACTATCCTATATTATTTAAAAAGTGTGTTGATAACGGAAGTACACATATAAACAAGTTTTTAATTGATTGTGGGGGCTCTTGCATTTTTCTGGAAGAACGACTTTTCCAGCAGCGCAGCATAACACATTTGGCTCATTAGCCCATTTCTTTTTGCATTGCATTTATTCCATATTTTATTTGTTTTAACTATTTTAATACCATTCAAAAGAGCATAACCAATATTTTGATCGTAATGGAATGCTAACGTACTATTACTGCGTACTAACTGTCGACTACGCTCTCCAGTTCTAGTAATACGCTCTCGTTGTTATTTCATTCTCTGAGAACGTCCAGACCTGTTTTCTCTTTCTCCAGCCTCATAAGCAGACGGCGGATTATCGGTCCCTACACTGCGACAAGATGTCACACCCTTTGCCTTACGGTGGGAGCGTAGCAATGAGTTCAATGACCTTCCTGCAACTGACGTACACCTAACGTTCGGTATCGGGACCGAAAATCCGCTGTTTGCTCATAAGTTCGAACTCTGTTAACGGCAAGCCACTCAAAGTGTGCAATACTAGTTTCTCTTAGTCGAACCGCTGAAATGTTTGCATTGCTATTTCGTAAATGACTCTCCCGTTATTCCTTATTCTTATGAAGTCTCTTAATTTTGTTATGCCTTGAAGCAGAAGTGTTTCGGGATAACTTGAGACTTTTGTTTTGGTATTTTGAAGTAGGCCTACATAAAAAGCAATAGACCTATCTATCTAACGTAAATATAAAACCTTCTTCAGAGACTACTAACTAAACATATTAATAGCCAACTTATACTTACCCACTAAAATGAACGAAACACAAATCGAATTCAAAGTCCCATACGCACCTGCTCTAGCAGGCAGCAGAGCCTGGATGCTGTATGCCATGATTCTCGGTAAAGTAGGGCACAACCGCACAGTGTCATCTAGTACATTCAAACATAAACATTCAAAATGGAACACATCATTTATTAATGTCCAACCTACACTAAGTTGAAAACTTCATTTCCTACTACACCACACATGGGAGGAAAAAAAGTACGGTACTTAATTGAAAAATAAATTACATCAAAATAACATACTACTATAGAGAGAGACACGATGTAATTATTGAGAAGGTTACATACTTAATAGATATCAGTTCTACGTATATACAGTGCACAACATTCCATACTGGATAATTAACAAATCGATAATATCTTCAGCACGACTTGTGAGTCGACCTCCACCTCTCTGAGCGCAGTCCTTTTATACGTGGTCATTTATGGCCTGTTATAAATAAAAAACAATTAACAATATGTATCTGAATCATAACGATCCCGTACAATACCAGATGAAACTATGAAGTAATTACATAATTAAAATACGATCATTTTGTCCAGGGAGCATCGATTTAGGTGCAAAGACAAATCGTTTAATATGTTTCATGATTGAAGTTGTACCTAAATAATTAAAATACGATGATTTTGGTCCAGGGAACGTACATTTGGTGCAAGGATAATTCCTTTGATATGTCTCTTAATTGATATTATTTTCAAATAAATAAGATACGACTATTTGGTCTAGGAAGCATCCGTTTTTTGTGCAAGGATAATTCGTTTAACATGTTTCTAAAGTGGTCTTGAATGCATTCTTTAATAAGTCACTCCAGACCAATATCAATATAGCGTGAATTGTGTACGAAAATAATATTTCGTGTTGGGTCCATTGTACAGCATTCTTAACGTAAATAAAGAAAAATGAATATTAACATGGCACATAAAAATTATTTTAAGGAACACGGGAAACAATGTTGGTAATAGAAAAACGCCATTTCGTGGAACTTTGTAAAATGACGTGGATAACCTAGACAATGAAAGTGCACAGTTCCAGTGAGCTCCACGGTATAATACTAATTTTTACGTCATTTGCATTGTATTTTTGATCCAGGGAAAATACTCGTTTCTTACAATAGTCTTATAAATACGAATATGTTTCGTGGACAAAAAAAAATCAGAAAAAAATATTTTATGTGATCCAAATAAAGTTTAAGTATCGTGGCTCACCGAAATATGTAATTAAGTAATAAAAAGTGTGTACCTTACGAAATAATAACTAATAATTAATATGTGTTGCGTGCATATTTGTAAAATTATTCCACATTTCACTTTCATTTGATCATGAAATACAGTAACGAAACGAAATCAGACATCATTCCCTTGTGTGATGTGGGACGTTATCGAAGATTCAATCAAAATAAATAACAGGATAAAATGAATTAACAAATCAATCAGTTGTTTATAGTAGGGTATATTAAATTGCCATAGATTACGTTATATATTATTTACCAGTCTATTGAGCAAAAAAAAAAAAAAACTGCTTGCCAAAAAAAAAAGCGAGTTCAAATAATACAAATATGATAACATCCGTGTTAATTCTAGGCCTGAATAAAACAATAATAAGATATTAGTCTCTTGAAAATATTAATTATGTCCATAATTTTACGCGTATAACAGCAAAGTAACAATAAGGATCAAAATATAACGAAAGAATCGTGCAATTTTCGTGTTGAAATCAAATAAATGTACGATATGAAACAATATGAATTTAATATCAGCATTTTTATTAGTTTTGTACGAAATATTCACTTAAGGCACCATGTTAATTGCGATATTTTTTTTTAATTCGTGACAAATGTTACTACCTACAAAAGGCTTTAAATTTAACTACATCGCTCATTCATCTTGCAAACCCGTACTTTATTAAAATGTCCGATTGTGGCACTCTGACATACTGTAAAACGCATTTTTTTTAACTCTTATAATCTCGTTAACAATCAATCTAATAAAATTTTGCATAGAATAAAACTTGTCGGAAATATTTTTAAAGAAGTTTGTTATGTAATATTCTGCTAAAAATCAATAATAAGCGAGATATTACGATTTATTTATTTCAGGCTCTCTCACAACCTCTCTTTTAAAGGAATTATTTTGAATGTTACGTAGTCTAAAATCTAAGAATCAGATGCGGCGCGACGGAACATTTTGTCTGACTGATGATATTTGTCTCCCATTGATTTCTTATGTTGGGGTGCACACAGTCAGACGCGACGAGACGGTCGCGAGCAGACACGAGGAGACGCGGGGAAGAACATTCGATGACTTCTTGGACTTGGTCGCAGACTGATAACTGAAGCGTACTGCGCACGCATTAGTAGCCACGTCCACGTTTGCACGCTTCCACTATTTATCTACAAAAAATATTATTGTTGTGTAGGACACAGTATTCATAATGGAGCTCGATGCAGATAAATTAGTTGTTTTAGTACAGGAAAGATACGTTCTGTACAATCCCACTTTGAAACAATAACACGACAATAATGTGGTTTCTAAAAATATGGGAGGAAATTGCAAATGAGATGATAGCACCAGGCGAATAATAATAATAATAATAATAATAATAATAATAATAATAATAATAATAATAATAATTTGTAGTAGGTCTACTTCTGTGCTCTATACTATCACTCATTATTGTTTTAATATAGTATTTTTCATTATTGTGGGTTGTGAAGTAGTCATATACAAAATGACGTTTGTGCACTATATCAGTAGTATTTAATTTCAACACGCTTTCAGTTGTATAGATTTTTAGGCGTATTAGGTGTTCTTAGGAAATAATAACCAAATATAATAGAATTTCTCATAGACAGTCCTCATTCATTGACGCCATTTTCTAGCTTAGGCCAGTTTTCCAACTCACACAGCCAGCAGATCAGTTGTCGCGAGCAGACGGTGTTACGCTGTCGACATACAAACAAAAATTTCAAAAATGCAATTTTCTGTCTTAGGATAGTTAATTATACAATAATTATTTTCGTAAAAATGAAAATTACCAGAAAAATGTTGCTTGCAGTTTTATTATTAGTAAGATTACTATAGATTCTGTTACATGATTATTTACCTGTATACTACACTAGGTACTTACCAAAAAAAATAAGCGCGTTCAAAATAATACAATTATGATAATATCCTTTTAATAATAGCTATCAGCATTTACAAATGTATCTAAAATGAGTAGTGTACGAGTAATACTGTAAACTATGTAAACTGTAAAAATTGTTTATGTATTGTCGCGCTATGACTTCCTAAGTTAAAGCAACATAAAATAAATAAATAAACAATAATCATAAGATACTAGTCCCTTGAAAATATTAATTCTGTCCATAATTTTACGCGTATAACAGCAAAGTAACACTAAGGACCAAAATATAACAAAGTCGTGCAGTTTTCTTGTTGAAATCAAATAAGTATATCAGTATAAAACAATATAAAATGTAATATCGGCATTTTTTGTACGAAATATTCACGCAATTCACCATGTTAATTGTGGTATTTATTTTTAATTCCTGACAAATGCTATTACATACAAATGCATTAAATTTAACTACATCGCTCATTCATCTTGCAAAGTCGCCTTAAAGAAATGCAGAGTCATTTGTTTTCACTTTATTGTGTCTGATTGTGGCAGTACTAACATGAAACGCATTATTATTTTAAAACTCATATATCTCGTTAAATGTCAGTCCTATCAAAATTTTGCATGGAATAAAACTTGTCGGAAACATTTTTAAAGGAAATTTGTTATGCAACATTTTCCTAAAAATCAATAATGAGCGAGATATTTCGATTTATTTACTTCAGACCCCCTTACAACCCCTCTTTTAAAGGAAGTATTTTGAATGCCATGTAGCCTAAAATCTAAGTGAGCAATAACCTATTTTCATAGAAATCGGGACAGCCATTATCGTGTGAAAAGGTAACGAACATACAGACATACAAACAAAAATTTCAAAAATACGATATTCGGTCTCAGGATAGTTAATTATACAATTTAACATCAAATATTTTTGTGAAAACGAAAATTACCAGAAATGTTTAGCTTACTGTTTTATTATTAGTATAGATAACGAAATTATCATGTATCATTTTTATGAGTTGGTTATTTTTGTATTGTAGTTGCTAAACAAGATACACCAGCATCAGGACGACCTGCCCCACTTCTACAAGAACCTAGGTTCGGTGCAGGCCCTCAGCCTTACCGTAAGTATCTTATGCAATATATTCATTTAACATATTCCTAATCCTTCATATACAGAAAAAGGGAAATTTATTTTTTAAGTCATTATCTTTCAAAGTGAGTGAGTGGTTTATGTTACTAAAATACGAAGTTCTAATAAGTATTTGTAGGCTTCAGTATTAATTCTCTTGTACACCATGGATAAAAATCATAGATCTTACTCGTATATTCATTACATTTTTTGTTATTTCACTTTTAGTCTCCTATTTTGTTTTTATTTTTGCTTTTATTATCCTGCCCTTGTGTCGAATACGAATTTTCAAAATTTCGTTCAATTAGTTGAAAATCCTGTATCATTATAATTCATATGTATGTTGCATAATGTAAGGGGATATTTAAGACAATAAAATGTCAGAAATTTGCGCAAACTTGCAACACGTGTTATTCAGTTCAGTGTAATATTTTTAGTTTTACTAAAACATCATGAGTATTTGGATAAGCTTGCAAAACGATTTACTCATGCTGAAAGACATTGGTAATGTTCTACAGTGGCTCTCATTAATGATTATTCGGTCACCTCTGTTTATTTATTTATTTATTTATTTATTTATTTATTTATTTATTTATTTATTTATTTATTTATTTTTAGTTTTACAAGCTGTGTTAAAAGTATATACAATGCAAAAATGATATATTGCTAATAAAATGAACTCTTTAGATATTAACTTGTAATAAACATAAAGATTTGTTCTTCTCAAGTATAATTTAAATCAAATATATATTTCATCCACTCTTTTTGGATGTTAATTTAATATTCGGTCACCAATTGGAAAAACATGATAGGCTAAAATGAATATTGTATGATAACCTTTTAGCCTTCTTACTTCCTGTAAGCATGTGGCATATTAGAAATAAATTTATCCATGTACTTGGCGGCAGCAATTTCTGTCCCATTCTTCTTGATTTTCGTATCAACTTTTCTTTTGATCTTACTAGTCTTATTCTGATTCCTCTGTCCTGTTAACCCAAAGATTTTCAATTGGGTTGAGATCGGAGAATTGGGTCGGTGTTTACATTGCTTTTGGACAGTTGTATAGGAACAACAGTCTGAGATATACCTAACTTTTTGGCACTTTTCGTAAATTGGTTCTAAGAATATTTAAATAAAAACAGTTATCCTTCGATCTGTCCCATTCAAATTAAACTTGCTTTCATCAACAAATGTAACATTCTTCCAGTAGTTTTCTCATTTATTTAAACAAGTTTTTTTTAAAGTTCTCTAGTTCGTAACGTTTACATTTTAATGTTAAGAAAGTATTAAAATATCTACAATAAATAATGAACAAATAAGCAAAAAGTAATAAATAATGGCGAATAAATAATTAATAGATAAGATTGATTAATCTATAGAAATCATTAATTCCCTAACACACTCGCTAAATACTATAATATAGTCAGTGTCATTCTTCTGGTAGCCATAGCTCATTGTTAGTGCAACTGTTTGTAAGAGTTCTATTCCTACTTCTTGTTAGATTTTTTATTTTCAAAATGAAGTTTCAGAATATCTAGAAACTTTTAGCTTATTAAAACTCAAAACGTAAATGCACAATTAATTAAAATAATGCAGTGTAGAATAGAATATTCCACAGCTATATAAATGCGCGGATTGCTGTTGATATTCAGTTTAAACATGTGCAGAAAAGAACAATAGCTGACATGAGTGTTCTTAAAAAGTTAGTCCAATCAGTGCAATAATCTTAAGTAGCTGTAATATGTTCAGTAGTATGTATACCTTAAAATAAATTAAGTGATTTTGGTCAAATACTTATGTAAATATACATTTAATCTCTACATTCATATCTAATCCCAAATTAAACGTTGAAAATTAATTTACGTTGTATGTAGTTATACGAGTAGTTACGAAAAAATACAGGAGACTATTAAAAGAGGAAGTAACTCAACAGTGCAGTTCCTCCGTGCAGGGAAAGAAATCTTGAGTTAAATGAGTACGCGGTATGGTACGTAAATAAGTTAAAGAATAACCTCTTATTACTAGACTAAAATTTGATGTGGCTGGGACTTAAATTAGCGACAAATTAATCAACTTAATGCATAATCCTCTACTCCTCCTTGGCACACCATTTTCAACCCTCCGAAACTGACGATAACAATAGAAGGGAGACCCGCCCCTGAATCCGCCTGTAAAGCTGTTGAATACTTCTCACACACCAAGGAGTCACTTGAGTTGCCTAAACAAAATCTAGCGTCTTAGGTGAGACACACATTACATCCCCCAGTACTTCTACAGTCTAAAATAAAAACTCGCTGTATCCGTACCGGCAATATATATAGACTCGAAAACATTCATTATGTTCAACTACTGTAGTCTTTAATACACTTTGAAATGCAGGATATAAGATGTCTGAAAACATTTGATTTTTATATCTGGCATAAAAGTAATGGCTGGCATCTCATATTCTTTGCTTAAATGCTTGTAAATTCGTTTCATCGAAAACCATGATTTGGTACCTCAAGAATAGTTGAATTTCAAGCTTACAGACTGTTGTGATATTTCTAATACAAACCTGATAACACAGCACCTCAAGACTGAAGCCTCCAATAATAAGTAAATATCCAAGTTCACCTAAAATTACGATGTCTGTTGATTTTGTTCAGAATATGTCAGTAATCTGTGATGGCCTTATTACGAGAGATCTAACAATTCCAGAAGCTTAAAAGCGTATTGTACTGTTAAGGTCTTTGAATCTACTGTACATTTCCCAGAATCTTATGTTAAGGAGGCATTCTCTGCTTCAAAACAGAAAGTTTTCAAAGACAGTGAGTTACACAGCAGGACAAAGATAGTTTAAATAAACCCTAGCCAATTTTACAGAAACCTGGCAGAAAACTTCAATCGGAGGGTTATCAATCACATACAAACTTCCTACTTACATTGACAATCTAAGATTAGTAATACAAAATGGAAGACAGGTAAAAAAAAAGAGAGAGACTATTGAAAGTTTTGACTTGTAAATACAGACATATATAACCTGTAGTAATACATGCATCTCAAACTTGTATGAACATTTCCATCATGAAGACAAGCGAAAGTATATATTCAGGCCTTCAGATAATATACTGACTTTAATGTGAAACCACCACAACTTTGTAGTTTGTTACATATAATAGATTCTGTTCAAATTTAAACTTCAGAATGCGAAGGTACATTAGTGCAATGAACGATATCTGGACTAAGAAAGTAGTAAAAGAAGTTCTAGACTTCTCAAAAATATGTTAGCCCACCAGTGTCAGCATTTAACCCCATGCCCAGGTGGTCTACAGATGAGACTGTATGCCGATGAAAAACCTTGAAAAAAGAAGTGCAATACAAGTCTGTATGGAGTCTATTCTAACCAAGGATATTTTAACAGTACCCCCTAAATTTTTTTTTCCAACAATAGCACTGAATTCTGCTTATATAATTTTGAACTTCACGTGTGAAGTGTGAGGGCACCCTGTGTTTGATGGTAAATGAGTTGACATTAATTGGAAGATTTTTTTTTTTTTTGCGCACTTCGCAACACAACTGCACTCGTGTATAGTGTAAAGGTACGGTATCTATGACTTGTAATAGTACACTCAACGTTCTGCAAGCTGCTAGTGATCTGGCACAGGATATGTTACAGCAGTATATCCTCCACAAAGCACTGATCGAATACTAAATTTGCGTTTTATTCTTGAGGCTCTGAAGCAAGTCGTGTTAATTTCTTATAAAACTCTTTATAATCTAATGGATCTATTATTTTATATTACATTGAAAAAAAATACGTCACAACTTAAAAATAAGCAAATCTCATTTTGATGTGAGCCACTGTATATACGGGATTAATCTTACTTCACCAGGGCAAGTTTTACTGCTGTGAAATAAATCCTATAAGACTGAATCGTTTTTCTTTTTCACCTTATTGAGTATTTGAATATTTAATAGACGCTTAAATAGTTCATTTCTCTCCTTACTTTTATTGAAAAATCACTCTCCCTGTGTGTGTGCGTGTACTAGGTATGTGTGTATGTATACATATATATCTGCTGTTGTATCAGGCGGTGATGGTATGATACGTGGTGGTGGAGTTGTACCTTCATATGTTGGTGCTCCAGATCGTTACGAAGACGGCTATCAGAATGGTCCTCCTGGCTCATACTCGGAGCAGTACGGAGACAGATACCAGCCTGACAGGTGGGTAGACCAACTTCTTGTTAATTCATAGTTGCTTAGATATATAACTGATATTTTATTGAAATTTATCGCGTTGCTGTTAAATTGTGCATAAAACGTGTCACTTCGATTGCTGTTATGTCCATATAAAATCATAGGTTTTAAATTAAAGCATAAGATATTTGCGTATAAATAATACATTTATCTCTGATTGAGGTTTGGCGCATATGTACATTTATTATCAGGCAGTACATCTCATTTGACGAAATATGTGAGAGGAAGAACAATTGTTTATACAGTATAATCTCAAGTCTGATTAAGTGAAATATGTTACTGGTCAACAGTGTATGCAATAGGGGTGGGGGAAAGGAACTGGCCACCCTACATCATTATCTCATGGCTTAGTTGCCTCATGAGTAGGGAACCGATTTATTTGTGTTAAAAAAAGAGAGATTTAGGACTTTATAAAGTCCAATTTAGTAATTTATATAAAATTAACAATATTGATAATTTTGATTTTAGTAAATATTCCAGTTTAGTTGTAATTTATGTACAAAGAACTGGTGCTGACAGTGAGTCCTTCTGAAACTGAAGACTCAAATTCTATCGGTGAAAAAGACTGATTGCTGATTTGTTAGTTTCATTTCGCATAATGGGGGGGATTGACACGAAACCTTAATTTATAAGCTCTCGCCTAACAGGGCTGAAATGAAGCTGAAAGTAATTTGTAAGCTCTTGCCTAACCTGAACAACCTACCATCCCTTTTATGCTAGGATGGACTTTTCGGTTCCAGGAAATTAGGTAAAATCTTCTTCTCCTCTTTTAAGACCAATATGAAATGAATTTGCCAGACCAGTATAGTGTTTGTAAGTTTTTTCTAGCATTTTTGTAGGTTTTGGACTTTTTTAAATTTTAAATATACACAAAATACTAAAAGTGCGCTTTTCAGACTCAACATGTGTTTTAGGCATTTATAGGAATGATGGGTTCATTTAGACATTTTAGGTCCTATAGAATTTTAATAGGGGGATCCTATGTACATGAAACAGAGATATCAAATAACTTACATCTAGACGTACGTACTTACTTACTTACTTACTTACTTACTTACTTACTTACTTACTTACTTACTTACTTACTGGCTTTTAAGGAACCTGGAGGTTCATTGCCGCCCTCACATAAGCCCCCCATTGGTCCCTATCCTGAGCAAAATTAATCCATTCTCTATCATCATATCCCACCTCCCTCAAATCCATTTTAATATTATCTTCCCATCTACGTCTCGGCCTCCCTAAAGGTCTTTTTCCCTCTGGCCTCCCAACTAACACTCTATATGCATTTCTGGATTCGCCCATACGTGCTACATGCCCTGCCCATCTCAAACGTCTGGATTTAATGTTCCTAATTATGCCAGGTGAAGAATACATTGCATGCAGTTCTGTGTTGTGTAACTTTCTCCATTCTCCTGTAACTTCATCCCTCTTAGCCCCAGATATTTTCCTAAGAATCTTATTCTCAAACACCCGTAGTCTCTGTTCCTCTCTCAAAGTGAGTGTCCAAGTTTCACAACCATACAGAACAACCAGTAATATAACTGTTTTATAAATTCTAACTTTCAGATTTTTCGACAGCAGACTGGATGATAAAAGTTTCTCAACCGAATAATAACAGGCATTTCCCATATTTATTCTGTGTTTAATTTCCTCCCGAGTATCATTTATATTTGTTACTGTTGCTCCCAGATATTTGAACTTCTCCACCTCTTCAAAAGATAAATTTCCAATTTTTATATTTCCATTTCGTACAATATTCTGGTCACGAGACATAATCATATACTTTGTCCTTTCGGGATTTACTTCCAAACCTATCTCTTTACTTGCTTCCAGTAAAATTCCCGTGTTTTCCCTAATCATTTGTGGATTTTCTCCTAACATATTCACGTCATCCGCATAGACAAGCAGCTGATGTAACCCGTTCAATTCCAAACCCTCTCTGTTATCCTGGACTTTCCTAATGGCATACTCTAGAGCAAAGTTAAAAAGTAAAAGTGATAGTGCATCTCCTTGCTTTAGCCCACAGTGAATTGCAAACGCATCTGACAGAAACTGACCTACACGAACTCTGCTATACATTTCATTCAGACACATTTTAATTAATCGAACTAGTTTCTTGGGAATACCAAATTGAATAAGAATATCATATAAAACTTCTCTCTTAACCGAGTCATATGTCTTTTTGAAATCTATGAATAACTGATGCACTGTACCCTTATACTCCCATTTTTTCTCCATTATCTGTCGAATACAAAATATCTGGTCAATAGTTGATCTATTACGCCTAAAACCACATTGATGATCCCCAATAATTTTATCTTCATATGGAGTTAATCTTCTCAAAAGAATATTGGACAAAATTTTGTACGACGTCAACAAATTTCCTTTTCCCAAATAGGAAGTACAAGCTTATAAATTTCGTTATATAATGCGCTTCCACCCTCTTGTATTAATTCTGCTGGAATTTGATCGATCCCTGGAGACTTATAATTTTTCAGATTTTCTATCGCAATTTCGACTTCAGAAAGTGTGGGTTCGGGTATAAATGGCTCAGCAGTTTGTATTTCAATTTCGTCCCGATCATTTCTATTTGGCCTATGTATATTTAACATCGAGACGTAGCAAACAAAATTGATACAGAACTAGAAATCCGTTCCCTACTCATGAGTGATGTCTTATTGATGTCACGAAGTTCCAATCAGTCTTCGGACAGTTGACTAAACAACAGCAATAATAATAATAATAATAATAATAATAATAATAATAATAATAATCTTTTTCTTCCTATCAAATATTAAGCCTGGTGGCCTGTTACAGTCTCACTCCATCATTTCAGTAGAAGGCTCAAAGATCTTGTTTCTAAAGAGTGGTAATTTAGTGCTTGGCATGGTTAGTAGTAGTAGTAATAATAATAATAATAATAATAATAATAATAATAATATATTATTATTATTATTATTATTATTATTATTATTATTATTATTATTATTATAACAGCAGTTTAATGTTGTTGTTGTTGTTCTTGTTGTTGTGAAACTGACAACTAACTGTTTGCAATATGCACTGTACATCACCCCAAAGCAAACATGCATGAGGTACTTATAACCACAAGAAGATCAATTTTTGAAGCTGGTTTGATTTAAGTCTCCTAAGATAGAAGTAAATAATAACAAAATAAATTATGAAAATTACATTTGAATTTATAATTAGTTAGAATATTTCTGAGAATGAGAAAAAGAGGAAGACTAAAATCAAGTTGGTTATATGAAATTCTAAAAGAAATTTGAAAAATGAAATAATGCAAGAGTAGTATATAAAAACAGTGTTATGAACATAATATATGATACAGTACACAACATTACGTTAGATGTTGTCATATAAGGAAATTTCAAAGAAGGAACAGGAAGTTCGATTATAACTTCCAAAGTCAGGCACGTATACTGCTCAAAAAAAAAATAAATAAATAAAAAAAAATAATAATAATAATAATAATAATTTTGTGTGGAATTTGTAAAGTGCTAGATGAAACTATAATATACACAATTTAGAGTTGTCTCTTGTTTATCTCTGAACAAAAGTGTGAAATAATACGACAGAATTTGTTCATGGATCCACAATATAGAGATATTTACAAGTCGGTGCAATAATAGATTGAGATAAAGGGTATGAAATAAGCACACCACATTATCAGGCAACAGAACTTTCAAATGAACCAATGACTACAGACAAAAATGTATGACCCAATAATCCCAGAAAGTGTGCACAATAACATCAGATGTAAATATTGTAACAACAATTATAGCTGAGAATGCCTTGAAATATTATAAGCATCTGACGATTAAATTGTAACACTCACACAGACACAGACAAGAAGAGAGGCAGACAGACAGACTGACTGACTGACCATTAAGGAATCTAGTGCAGAAGAGTTATGAATTGACTGATACTCTGTGTTAGGTATGCTATGAAGCCAGAGTATGGCAGGGAGCCGTTGCATCCAACTCCTCCACGACCTGGCTACGGACCTCCTGCAATTCCACAAGCTCCTGGAGGACCTAATCCATCAGGACCTCAGCAGGGGTCAGTAATGATGGTATATGGACTGGATCCTGAGAAATCTAATGCAGACAAATTGTTCAACATATTTTGTCTGTATGGGAATGTCCTGCGTGTAAGTATAAGCCTGTTTAGAATTGCTTATTGTTCATTCATACTTAAACACTGTATGTGTGAATAATGGAATGTGTTGTCTTGCAGATAAAATTTCTGAAAACAAAAGAAGGCTGTGCCATGATACAGATGGGTGATGGCTTGGCAGTGGAACGATGTGTACAGAACCTGAACAATGTATCTCTTATGGGTTCCAAGCTACAGCTGGGGTAAGTAAATTACCCATTTGCTAGTTACAAATTCTCGTGAAAATATTTTGGATGGGTGGGTGGGTGGGTGGATGAATAAATTGATATTTTCTGCATTGGTTATCATTGTTCAGGAAACTTATTTGGCTAAGTTTTTCAGGAAACTTATTTGGCTAAGTTTCCTTGAAGGTTGATTTTATATATTTATTATTAAAAAAAAACCACAAATAAGTAAGTGTTTCTGAGAGATATTTCGCTTTCCCCAAACTAAGGCTGATTGTAAGTATTTTTTGTGTGCTACATGAGGTTTTTCATGAAAATGGTAGTTACAAGGATTAAGTTGTGTGCTTATATTGATTGAGGTACCTTTTGGGTCATTCTGCATAACCTAGATCAGTTGTCGTCATTCCTTGACTCTCGAGTCAACTTCTTAATACACAAGCAGGGTGGAGGGGTAAGCATGATCTCCCTCCCCTTAGCTATCACTTGTTTGTTCAACGTTAAGCAGTTTGGGTATCCTCTCCCACCTATGTTTCCCTTTGCCGTGGATTGCGGGTTGTATTTTATATGACGTAATATTTGCCGACCACTGACCTAGACTTATGTGTTTGAGCTCGCCCAACTTGTGTATATTAATACTTCAACCGTCAGGTGTTGTGTTGGTTCATCACCAGAGTTTCACTGCATCCATTGAGGTTGAGAAGACATGAAAGTTGACTGTGGAACAAAATCCTGAGCAGTTTATGGAATGATTCGTGATAGATGATTACTTTGTGTGTTTTATTTATACCTAGTACACTCATCAAATAACACTGCGTAACAAACTTTAACTTCTTTTTTTGCTCTGAGCATGTGATAAATGTTGTCTATATATTTTGAACCTCCTGAATACGAATATGACAATAAAAACAGTTCTTGGTTACGGTTTTTAAGAAATTTTCGAATTTATATCTATTCAAAATACTGCGTTATATAATGACAATAAGGTTAAATACTCACTGTTCAGAACATTACAGCTTTCTTTTTCTGCATTTTGTTTTATACTGGGCATTAGATACATCACAAGCTAAAGTCCAACAGTAGTCTGCTAGCATATTGGTACTCCACTGTTCTTGGTATCTTTTTTCCATAGTTGAAATTTCTTGATGAAAGCGCTCACCATGCTCATCACTGAAATCACCACAATTCTCGGGGAAAAAGTCATTACAGTAGAGAACATTGTTCATTTTGGAATAGAATGGAACATAAGATTCATGCCGAACATGAAATGCTGTCACTCTGACATCTTTTGCTAAATAATTGTAGGCCTAACCCTTTAGTCTAGAAGTTAATAGTTGTGCTTTAGATTTACTAAGATCCAAATCTCTAACTAAATTGTTTAGTTCTCCTTGTGTCATTAAATGATGCACTGTTGAGAAACTACTTTCATATTCGAAGGCTTCAGAAGGGCCAGCTTCTTCTTCGGATGATGAAGAAGAATCATGTACGAAATTAGTTGGAGGTTTTGGCACAAGCAATTCGGAATTGTGAGGGACAAATCGGATGACTGATGGAATGTTTGGATAGGAGATTGTATGTTTGCTTATAGATGTCATACCCTGTACTGGTAGAGTCAAACAAAAGTTGTTGTTGTTTTCTAATGCCAGGCATTTGACAGTAAAGTCATTTGACCTCTTGCACTCCAATATTTTTCAAAGATATTGTCATGGTTAGCCACTGACGCACAGATTTTGAGATAGAGTCAAACAAAAGTAACAATCTGTATTATGAATTGTTGATTTCCTCCAGATCATCGGTATGGCAAACCTCATGACTCGATTTTTTCCCTTTAACCAAAATTTTAAATTTGAGGTACAAGTTTTGCAACAGACATTAGGAGCCCATTTTTTTTTTTTTTCAAAATCGCCTGCTTTCCACCTGAAATATAATTCATATGCTTTTTTTTTTTAGTTAATGGGGTAAATTTGCACATTTGTTTAACTGGAACGAACTCACCACAAATATAGCAGAAACTGTCGGGTTTTGTTAACACACTTACGAGACATTTTGCACTTACGGGGTATAACATAAACTATTAATTATCATTAAAGCACACTTTAAAGAAATGCACGTCTTACACAGAATACTAACACCACGGAAATATCCTGGTAAACTGAAACGATTTCATATGGCGAACCTGTTTCTCCCCCTCCAAATGGAAGCGAAAGGGGCGATAAAACAATTTCCGCTTGTAGAAGTGGTTTTGACAAGGTTCTCTATTGAAAAATATAAACTACAGTAATGTAATTAAAGCCCACAGTAAAAGAAATACACATCTCAAGTAAAATCATGTAAATTCAAACGAATTCATACTACGCACCTGTTTCACCTCCTTCAAATAGTCTTGTAAAAGGACAATAAAATAATTTCCGTTTCTTCAAGTGCTTCTAACATGATGGCCTACATACTAATATTGTTTTCACATAATGGGTCGTCACATTTGTAAAACAAAATAGTTATGCACGAAATATGGTGATTTTTTAAATCAAATGCATAAAAAATTAATTATATTGTGCATCTCGAAAACCCGAACTGCTGGAACATTTTGCTTGTTATTGTTTAATTCAGGAGGTCGAAATTAGTAAGAATTTGTTAGTTTTATGTCTGGCGCAAAATGACTGTTGACCAGTGTAATGTGCATTTTATAGAAATGTTTTAAGTATTACATAGTTATGGATACTAGAATACGTTCTTTTAATGACCCTATGCTTGTCTTTATACTTTTCTGGTTTTCATGACATTAAAGTAAGAATATGCTCATGCCAAATGTTTTTATGTAGAGCCAGTGGCGGCCGAAGGCCATTCTGTCAAGTGGGGCACAACTTTAATGATGAACCCTGAAAATTAAAAACATATAAAACCAATTTATGTGCACTAACCTTTCTAATTCTTGTAGATGAGCTCCATTTTTCGGTTCTTTCTGCGAGAAAAACCTCTATAACTCTATTGTTGAAGTTCGGAATAGAATGTACCATCTTTCTCTCTATTGAGAGCACTGCTACGCCCAGAGGAAAGTTAAATGGAATTCTAAGTGTAATTCACAGAAATGCGCTGATTCTCACTCGTTCGTACTCACAGATCACGCAACTGCCTGCCTTCTTACTACCACAGCACTAGACTTGGGGGAAACTCAGTTGAAAACTGTAGTGTGCACTGAAGGCTGCAAAACGCCCGACAAGATTCTCTATTGTCAGTGACAAAGCTTTTTGAGAACTGCCAACTTCATGTATTGTAATGTAAACTTTCTTTTTTGGATACGATGGAAGCATAAAAGTTTACAGGGAGCATTAACAACATAACTGTGACAAATGAATATATATACATACACATGTGATTTACACAATGAGTCGAGCTTCTAAATTAGTAAACTTACATTTAACGTTTTTCACATAACTGTGACAAATGAATATATATACATACACACGTGATTTACACAATGAGTCGAGCTTCTAAATTAGTAAACTTGCATTTAACGTTTTTCATGTCAAGTTTAGCTGTAAAATGTCTTCTGCTATTCAGCAAGTATCAACACCCCTAAAAATGGCACGCAGCTAATTGGACTGTTCCTAAACTAAAGAGGCTTGGTGGGCACGGCAAATACAGTGCCCAAAGCACACGGTCTGAGGCAAAGAGCTCCGCCTTCCTACAACTCTTACCCCCATCCCTTCCTCGTCCATCGCTGAGAAGAGAAAGCCCATTTTATTACCTGTAAACTTGGGTTCCGTAGACTACTACACATTCTGAAAACATTCGTAGCAATGAAAATGTGACACTCTTTAAGTTATTATTTCATAATGCAATTAAATTGTATTATAATATAGTCATAATACGATAATAAAAATCACTGGGAGGGCACGTGCCCATGTGCCTCTTAATAAAAGCAGCCCCTGTGTAGATTAGCATGCTGTGCATAAATGTTTCTTTAAACTGGAGAACAAACTTTCACAGAATTGTATACAAAGACTTGAAATATGTGTGCAATGATGATTATTTCAAGCACAAATCTTTTGATTCGTTTGTCATGAAGGTAGGGGATCTCTGTAAAGAGCGATTTCCATCCATACCATCCAGCTTGTGTTCAGTCCAGTGAAAATGTTGAAAAAGATAGCTTGTGGCATTTTGTAGCATTGTAATTCAGTATGCTATAGCCAGCGCCACCAGTAAGGGAGTTTGTGTGGTTAGCACTATGATATCCCTAGCCATCACAGCTGGTTTTCTAAACTGCACCTATCGTATATAACTCTCCAAATTCATCACGATGCTGGGTGGGCGTTTTGCCTGAACTGAATGAAAACTGACGATCACCCACTCTAGAACTAAATCACATGCAGACCTTTTGCACTTCCTGAATTTATTTATAAAATGCTATGTTTTACCTTGCAAATTTCAAGTATCAGGAGATATGCTGGTATCACCAATTTTAATTTGTTAGATTTGTACAGACCCAGAACAAAATTTGGACCACCTAAATTTTCGAAATTCCAGTTACAACATACTGCGCATGCTCAATAAGCACTGAGCAGTATGTTACAACTAGAACTTGGAAAATTTAGGTGGCCCAAATTTTGTTCTGGGTCTGTTCTTGTGTTTATTTTATTTCTGCATTTTTTATATATGCTGGTTAACATGCTTCGTTTTTGTTACTTGCCACATTTTTCATGAACTCATAAACATTTGCCACAATTTCACGACTCTGAATTATCTTGTATAGACAGAGTCCATACAGTAATACAGTACTAATTACATCGTTCTTGGACACTCAGTGTGTTTATGCATGAGGAGAGTATCATCTTCTTCTTCTTCTTCTTCTTCTTCTTCTTCTTCTTCTTCTTCTTCTTCAACTTCCCTAGTATACCACTATCGTGGTGTTAGGGGATTTCCTCGGATCCATTTACTATATTGTACTCTATCTTCTGTCAATCTATTTAACTGGCTCCATGTCTTTCCTCTCTTAGATGCTATTTGTTTTATTTCTTTTTCCCATGTTGTCCTTGGTCTTTCTACTGGATTTCTTCCTATGGGTCTTGCTTCCATGAACTGGCGTACTTTCCTATCTACATACATCCTTTTAACGTGTCCAAACCATGACAGTTGTTTATCTTCTATTTTGTCTTTTGGATTGATTGTATTCTTAAATCTTCTCTTATCCGTTCATTTCTTACTCTGTCTCTTCGTGTTTTCTTTACAATTCTTCTCAAACTTTTCATTTGCATTGCATTTATCATACTTGTATCACTGTTAGCCATCGTCCAACTTTCACTGCCATATGTAAGGATTGGTTCTATTACTATTTTATACATGCTTGTTTTAGTTTCTTTTCTACTTCTTCTTTTCCTAATACACATCTACTTAATGAATAATAAGCTTTTGTAGTTTTCTGAATTCTCTTGCGTATTTCTTCTTGTATTTTTCCAGTCTGATGTATCACTGTTCCCAAATATTCATAACTTTCCACCTGGTGTAGCTGTTTTCCCTCGCTTTCAATCTTAATCTCCTTTATCTGATCTTCTGTCCTTGTTATCATCATGACTTTAGTCTTATTATAATTTAGTCTCATTCCTCTTTCCTTCAATGTTTCTACCCATTCTATAACAGCTTGTTGAAGTTTGTGTTCAATATCGGCTATTAGTACTAGAGCATCTGCATATGCTAAAGCCTGACAGTATATTGATCTTAAATTCCACATTCCTATTACTGATTTTGCTATTCTTGCTTTGCAGGTCTTCATCACTTCATCCATAACTGTTATAAATAGCAGATGGATTAAGCAGTCTCCTTGCTTTACTCCTTTTTCCATCAGAAAAGATCTAGAAATTATACCCTTTAATCTCACAATGCCTTCAGTTTTCTTAAAAGTGGCCTTTATTACTCTTATTAATTTATCTGGTACTTTCTTTTTGTATAAAACTTTCCGTATCTCTTCCCTTGGTACCAAATCAAAAGCTGCCTGTAGATCCAGGAATGCTAAGAATGCCAATTTTCCTTTACTTATCCATTTATTTGTAATATTTAAGGCAAAAATCTGGTCTTGCGTTTGTCTTCCTGGTCTGAATCTGGCTTGTTCGTCTTCTAAATCCTTTTCCATATGAGGAAAGTATCACATTTATAAACACTAAACAGAGTGAGCGATCCGATCCATATGAGGAAAGTATCACATTTATAAACACTAAACAGAGTGAGCGATCCGATCTGCCAACTGGAAGGTCAAGCAAGGCTATAATTATATTCAAAATCATGACACCAGCTATACACCAGCTCCTCTACACAATAGGTGAAATGAGAGAATTACTAGCTTGAACGTTGCAGTTTCATCGAGTTTTGACTATAATGTATTGGAAAGATTAAGTGGATGAACTGAAGTGACAGAGCTTGGAATGATATGGAACAGATTCTCTCAACTGCAAGAATTACTAATGTTGGTAGAATTATCCACAACTTGTTCATTAATGAAGTAACTACAGTGAACAAGTAATATTACTTAAGAGTCACCGCTGTGGAGTAATGGTTACCATGTCTGTCTGTGAAACAAGCAAGCCCGTGTTCAAATCCTGGTTGAGATAAGTTACCTAGTCGAGGTTTTTCCGGGGTTTTTCCTCAACCCATTAAAAGGAAATGCTGGCTTACCACTGGACCTGGACTGATTTTGCTGGAATTATCACCTTCATTTCTCTCAGACACTGAATAACCATGGCAGTTGGTAAAGCATGGTAAAATAAACTAATTAAAGAAAATATATTACTTAGAAGTGAAGGAGTGTTTGCATGTTACATTGCAGTGTACTTATTCACTGTGAATTGAATGGCAGCCAGTTTTTTCTTCAAACCATTCCATGCGATTTGACACAAGCAGACTACCCTCCTCTCCCAAAGATGAAACTGGACATAAAGGGAGTTAGTTTTGGTAACTTTAGTGATATCCAACACACTGTGACTGACCAACTGAAAGAATTTCATTGCGGGATTTGCAGCACAAGAAAACCTATGTGAATTATTGCGTGGAGTTGAAGGACGAATATGTTGAAATTTCGTAATAACTTCTAAATAAATTAATTTATTTTTGTGGTCATAAATGCATTTTTATTATTTATAAACGCCTTGTGAATAACTGAAGTGCTATACATATTCTCTCTTTATAAGTGTGTTTGTTTCTTTTTATTTTTATTTGAATGTTAGAAGATGTTTCTAAACATTGTAAAACTGACTGTAAAATGTAAATATTTTAAATAAAATTCATGCCTAAAATACTGATTTCTTATCAGCATAATATCGTCTTTAGTATTAAAAGACTGCAATGTGTTCAAATAGTATTTTGTCATAAATGAGTGCTGAAGTATTTGCCAGGCCAGACATAACCTACTGGAAAATGTTAAATGTGTGTAACTATTGAAATAACCACTGCAGCGTGTTTGAAAATAAGCTAATATCGAGAAAACTTGTTAGAGATATGTAATTCTACATATTAATAACTTCTCTCTTCGCCTTTTTTTAGCTGGAGGGGGGAAGATTGTGGATGAAGAATGGGCTAATTTTTTTCCAATCATTATCTGTATAAGTTTACTTTATGTTAAAAAACTGAACTTATTTCTTCCCAGATTTTCCAAGCAAGCATTCCTCAGTGACGTGCAAAACCCACACCTACTGCCTGACAAGAGTCCATCTTTCAAGGATTTCATGGGCAACAAGAACAACCGTTTCATAAACCCTACAATGGCAAGCAAGAACAGAATACAGCCTCCGTCTAAGGTAATATTATGTGTAGTATTAACTGCAAGATTGTCCAAGTTACAAGAAATATCTGTGTATGCGTGTGCCTAGACATTTGGCAACAATGCCATTATCTTCTTGTACTCTTATACTTTTGCATCAAGGTATCCTCTCTCTCTCTAAGCTGCACATCTTTTGATATGCTCCATTTTAATTTCTTCATTGGCGTGCATAAGATACAGGAAGGTATATTGAATGCTTCTATTCTGTTTAGTTGGCTTGATAAACAGTCATGACCTGTTGCCAATCTAAACAAAGCAACAGCAGATTTTCGTGGCGCTTGTGGAATTTCTTCAGGATTTATTAATATTATTTCTCATGATTTGCCTTTAATTTTGTTCTCTATCACTTTTTTTCTGAATTAAGTGAAATTTATTGAGGGTGTTCTGTTTTATAGAATGCAAAGAAAATGCCTGGCTTCGTTTCTATATTATTACAAGAAATATAATTTCCTTAATCTTATAGTAATTTTAATGAAATAATGCAATCAAAAAATCTAACTGAATGTAACATAAGAAAATTGTTTCACATATTTAAACTAATATCCATTCTTGAAAAGAAGAAACTTGAAAAGCAGTCTTTAATTCCTGCTCTATGGAGCAACCTTAACACTCCAACTCTTTCGTAAGAAAATGATGGTAAATGCGTTTGAATAATTGTGAATAGTATCATTACCATCACTTGTATCATCAAATATCTTCCAGACTTGTAACATACATTTATGTATAAGCTTAATGGCTTGATAAGCTATAGCAGAAATCACTTCTTAAAGTACTACAGTCAAAGCATTATTTCTACATCATGTGTCTAAATTCAGCTTTGAGTGTTAATTAACATAAGACTCCTGGAGACTCACAGAGTTTAACAAAGGTGCTGAAATGGTATTAAAAAAAAATTATTTTTATATTGAAGTTTAAGTTAGTCGATATATACTTGCCACCTCTAATTCTAAATATGGATGTATTTCCAAGGGAAGGTTGATAGTAGGAAATCCATAAAATAAAATAAACTAAGACAGAAAATTTAAATTTGAAGGTATATGTTGTTCAGTTAGATGGAAAATTAGAGGAAACAAATCACTGCAAAGTAACACTGAGATGTAATACACTGGACACTATTTAATTCATAATAGAAGTTGATAAATTCATCAGTAATGGAGAGTCAGTTGTATTGTTTATTATTTTCACTAAAATCTCGAAAGAGAACTAGTAATTAGTGTTTGACATTATGATACCTTAGCTTCTGAATGTTTAGTTCATTAAAATGTGACTTCCACAAATAATATACAACAAATAGATTCCTTCATATTTGTGCAATGTTTTTAGATCCTGCATTTCTTTAACACACCACCACATATGACAGAGGAGCTACTTGCCAAAGTGTTTGAAGAAAAACAAGCACCAATTCCCAAAACTATCAAACTATTTCCACTCAAAAGTGAGTATATAATCAAAATACTTCATGTTGTGATGCATTAAGTTATGATGACTATGATGTTGGTATGATCCTTGTACTTACAGATTTAAATGTATCCTAGTGATTGCACATGAATTGATTGTTTTCATTAAGTATGTGGTTAAATTCCATTCTACTCGGATTAATTTGTCATAACCTGGGGCATCATTGAAATGCAATTCTTTCAAAGAAGTTTATTTTAAACAAATTTGGATATTAAGTATCATGTGTGTGTTATTGACATTATATATAACTGATGAAATTTTATATATAATACGCAGTGCGATCAAAAAGTCCCTCCACAGCTCTGTTAGTTCTAGTAACCCGGGAGAAAGTTGGCACTCCCCCATTCATTCCAGTTTGACAGCCTCACATCCCAGTCCATCATATGCTTAGTGGCCAGTGCTGCCACATGAATTCTCGTGCCTGTTGCATTGTTAGCTACACAAGCGCTGTGAATAGGGTTACCAGATTATTTTAATAAAATGTAGGCACAGTGGTTCAAAATGTAGGACATTGTAGGATAATGCAGAAAAATTGAACATTAAAATCTAAAATGCAACTAAAAGATATATATCATAATATATATTTATTTTTATATTTCCTTAAAGCATTCAAACACACAAAGAATAACAACTATCAATGAACCTCAACAATTATTATACTTGCTTCAAAAACTAATATTATGCAAAACATCAGGCTTCTTTGAAATATAATCATGAAAATTTAGTTTCGTGTTAAAGTAGTATGTCAGACGTCATTATAAAAATTTCATTATAAATATTTCAGTAATTATCGTAGTAATATGTCAGCCCATGTGGCTCAATTAACACCAGAACATAAAAATTATTTTATAAGTTTTGTAATAGACTATGTCACTGGAGGACAAATAAGACACTGTGCTTCAAGTTAATTTCTTATTGTTGTAAGCACTTCGCTTAAGCATCAGTGAATTTACACTTTCTTTTCGGCATCTTGATGCACGTGTTACAAGTGAACCACTACTCATAAGTTTTGCGCTTCAGCATCGTATGAGGGCCAAAAAGCAATGGACTAGTGCAGTTTTTATATTGCTGTCCATTCCAGCACGTTTCAGAGGGCCATAGCACAGCTGCAACATCTTTTGTCAACTGTCATGACAGCAAAGACTATTGAATGAATGTAATCCTTCATTATAGTCATGTTGCTGAGGTGAGTTGCAGCTAATTCCGTTCTCTTCCGAGTCACTAATCCTTTTTAAAACTGGTGAATATTTGTTTCTCAAAATGTAGGTTATTCAAGATTTTTCAGAAACTCCCACCCAGACATTGGACAGAAGGTTAAAATGTAGAGCATGTCTGGGATTTTCCAGACGTCTGATAACTCTGTTGAGGGACTTGTTGATTGCACTGTATATCATTTTTTTACTTATTTATTTATTTACCTATTTATATTTTTGTGTGTGATAGAAACTACTTATGCTGATTTTGAATGAACAGAAATATTTCTGTTTCTTTGTCATTATGGAATAATGTATAGCCTGACAGTCTTGTACTGTTTTGACATGTTAATGGGGAAAGTACAGAATACTGAGCATCACCCTTTAAATTTCACTATACAAATAAATTATTGAGAAATTCTGGAATTGTTTCATCTCCAGTATACTACTTGATATCACAATAGTCTTTTTCCAGGTACTTTATTTTTGTTACTTTAAGAAATTTTTTGCTGTTTAGAATTTAAGTTCATTGATATATTTTTGGGCCTATTTTGTTGGCAATTCGAATTTTTTAAATATAAGTAATTATAGTACATCAATTTTTCAAATAAACTAACATATTTTACTATTCCATTATAATGTCAATTTCTAGTTAAATTTATGGATTGTATGTATATAATTATAATTAATTCTGTTTTATAAACATTTATATGTTTTACAATTTGTTAGTTAGTTGTCTGTTGATCATAGTACTTATTATCCATTTCATTCTTTCAAGCAGCAGACAGAAGCTCATCTGGGCTACTGGAATTTGAAGATGTGGGAGATGCTCTAATAGCCTTGATGCTTTGTAACCATGCTCCCATTCAGAATCCAAGTAAGTATCTTCATCTTTTATACACTGTTTCGTGTTTAAACTACAAATTGTTTTAAGTCCATATGATGACACACTCCTTACTATTACAGGTGGCAAGTTTCCATACATAATGAAGTTGTGTTTCTCTTCATCACGTCAAATCCCTAACTCCATGCGCAACAGCGGGAATAATGAACAGCAGCAACAACACCAAGAAATGCAAGACGAGAATCTGGAGTAGGTGTAATGAGTAATGACTAAGAGTTGAACATTTCTCATTTCCTGTGGTGGATCAGGAGTAGTAATAGCTTCTCACACCCTGCCCTCTGCTTCTTATCTGGTCTCTCCCTTCCTCCCACTCACATATTTTAAACGACTGAGATAACCAGTTTTATTTTCTTAACGTTTGATAGACTCTAAGCAACTGGAAAGTATTCTTAGTCACAAAGTGTGAGTTGAGATGTTTGCAGTTATGTTATCATCGAGCTGTTTACTGCATCATGCTATGCGAATGAAAGTTGTTGAGTAATTAATTGCAGGATTCCCGTAAATATGCCTTTGCAGAAAGTTCTGTAAGTATTCTTTATAGTGCATAATTGCACAATACGTTTCTTCTGCAAGGGGAAGTGTGAAAGTAGTAGTTCAGAACAGCTAATCCGAAGGCTCTTTCTACAGTATTTCACACAATGAATTTAGATGGGAGTTAGAGGCATTACGAATGTGGATGTGAAGGAAGGGAGCATTTCAGGTTAAGAATAGTGTAAGAGTGAAGTATGCTGTGTCATCTGTTAAGTTCGTTTTCATTACTTGGAAGATATGTGCTCGTAATTGAAATCGTAGAAATCTTTAATTTGATTACATTGATAGAAATGTATTGAAATGAGCCCTAAAAATGTTTGTCATGGGGTTCGATAATAATGTGTAGGACTTGTTACTATACAACTGTACGTAATGAAAGTGAGCTGAAATAATTTTATATTAATGCTGTTGAGATGGTGTTATGGTAATTCCTTAGTTAAAGTTAATTATATATATATTTTTTTTTTTTCGGGACATATTATTTCTTTAACTACTAGTTTGGTATTACTATTTTTAATGAAACTTGCATTCATTTTGTACTTCTAAAAGCAAAGTAGATGGGAGTTTTTAAGTTCATGAAGTAGTAATTATTACAAACTTCAGGAAAAACATGAGTTGAAAGTTTTTTTCTCTGTCTCTCTTACAAGAAGTACTATGTTATAAATTGAATAGTACAGGGAAAGCTTGGTAAGAGGTTAGTTACTTTGTTTTCTGATTCACTCAAGTGAAGTGTTTGTATGAATTCATATCATGTGTTTTAGCTTTTTTTCTAGAAATTGTAAATTTTCAAAGACAGTGAAATTGCAGAACACTTACGACAGCCTCATCCTCATGACAATGTGTGTACATGTGCGAGTGTGACTGAAGTATCTGATTTGTTACTTTGTTTTTAGTAAACGGTAATTAAGTGGAATAATCCTATAAATATAGGTAAACAAGAATTGGATGGAAAAAGAGTTGAAAACTTTCCTTTCTTATTCATTTGACTCCTGCGTGCAAGCTACCCCACCACAGAGGGCAGGGTGTGCTTGCTGTTCTTTTGTTGCAACATCTGCCTTTCACATTGTGGCAGCATGTACATGAGCGTTGGGCCTAACCTAGAATAGTCAATAACTTTTTTTATACAACTCATGCCACCACATAGTAGGAATTCCATTCTTTATTTTTTATTTTTTTAGAAGGCCAATTTGCTCTTTATAAAAATGGTTTTTTCTCGAGTCCAGACTGTGGAAAAGTTAATAAAGACATAGATATAATGGGAGAAAGTAGGCTGACAGGACAAGGGTACCAACTGTCAGGAATCGATCTGCTTGTTGCCAAGTTGATTGCCGCTGTTGCACGAGGGAAGGTGAATGGAAGGCCAAACGTGCAGCACACAGCCATACTTGAGCAGAATGCATCGTTCTGCTTCTCTGACAACAACAAAATCCTCGTGTGAGGTGAATCTGAAACATATCAGTATAGTGCTTATATTTAAATTAATGGAAGGAATACTATTTTCAAAAGTATCATTCCAGAAATTTTTAAACAGTTGTAATCGATGTTTTTTACGTGTTTCATGTGAAGTGTCTCCTTTCTCTTGGTCGTCGGCAAATTTCGCTTCTTTCTCTGCATTCGTTGGGTCTTCCTCTTGTAAAACGCAAATTTCCCATGTGGCACCTCTGTTTGTTGTATCCTCATTGGATGTTACTATTCAGAAGAGGATACCAACCAGTGAAATGTTCATTGCTTCAACTTGGTTTTGCATATTTCTGTAGAAAGTTTTAATTTACATTATTTTTGTAAGCAAGCATGTGCACATGTTAGATACTTTCTCCCTAAATGAGGAACCAGAGCTATTAAAGACAGTAGATTTTATTATAGATTTTAGAAGTTTGATGACCAGCATTTTGGTTATATTGGGCTGGTGCACTGCAGTGAAATCAGTGCTAACAAAACATTTATTTGTATTATTTCAGAATATTTTCTCATTAATTGTATATCTAATGAAAAAAATATATATATACTATATAACCATCTATTAGCGCAATATTACAATACTTTTTATACACATCACTCTTATTACTTGTGTTGCTTCCTGTTGTATTACTGATTTTGAATCACAATGGTTTTTTTTCTCCCTCGTTCAGGAAAACAAAGATGCTTCAGTTCCCCCCCTACCCCCAAAATATTAAATATTAATGTTTTTTATGCGTGCAAAACGCATCTTTTGCCCTTTTCCTTCCTCTTATATGCATATATTCTTGATTAAATTTTGGTGAAGATTATGTTGTTAATTTCATGAGTGGAACCTGTTTTAATAGTTGTAATTTCTGTGTGGTGTAATAGATAATCCTTCATTCAATAAGAGAATCTAATTTGAATGTACCAAGTGGCAATGTACCAGCCCAGACAGCCATGTGCACTTAGACTTGTATTTTTCTGTTCTCCATGTAATGTATTGTTCTGAAATCATCAGAATATTGTCGCTGGAGCTTCTTAGTTGTGGTGTAGATAACCTGCCCTTCCCTCCTGTTCCATTGCCTTCTGAATGTAGTTGATCTACATACTGTTTCCATTTCAGGTTTCATTGTCCAAATACAGCTTTATTATTTGCACATGGCACTTGGTGATAGACATTAAGTCCAGCCTGCTGTTGGCCAAGTCTGTTTTTTTATGCAGGGCCTGTCCTATGTGGATGTACATGTGTATCACCTAGATAAGTGGAGAAGTATAAAGTTGTTTTGCATTTAGACTAGAGCGAGCCTGCCCCAATGTTGTCCGCAGCTGATAGCGCTACAACACCAGTTTCACAATCCTGCCAGCCACAGCCGTAGCAGCGAGGTTGCCTCTGCAGTGTCGCTGTTTCTTGTAGGGAGCAGTGCTAGAGATCTGTTTTGTAAGTCAGATGGTGTCTATTTAACACACATACAGAACATTGATTCTACTTAAATCTTCAGAAATTCATTTTATAAATTTCAGACTAAAATTACACTTTTGGTCTCTGAGGTCTGTATACATCTCAATGTGTAATGTTTCAGTTTTGATAGTTTGATGTGAGCTATTGTGCATAGATCCTGTTATGTATTATGTATTGACTCTGTTATTTCCTCCAGATTGATAATCTTGCAAGTCATCCTTTAGTGAGAATGAGTGAGGAGATATTGATCAGGGCTTTTTTAAGTAAAATATATACTCGTGTTTGCACTTGGTGGTATAAGGAAAATAAATATATGAATATTACGAAGTAATATACAAATGCTAATTTTAGTTTAAACATGTGACCTCTAATATTCCACCATATCTATTGCTAGTACAAAAAAATTAAAATAGACACCATATGCAGACTATACTGCACGATGGAAGGTAGAATATGTTGAGAGTTCATAAACTCTCAAGAGATAATGAGTTGAAAAACCGTGTCTGACATTTCGCTAAACTGAAAACTGATTTTTGATTACATTTTA
Source organism: Periplaneta americana (assembly GCF_040183065.1). NCBI lineage: Eukaryota > Metazoa > Arthropoda > Insecta > Blattodea > Blattidae > Periplaneta > Periplaneta americana. The sequence goes on from NC_091119.1 coordinate 120,881,662, forward strand.
ATGCTAGTAGACCACAAGAGTACTGCAGAGTCACATGATTTATTGCGATGTTGTAATATCTCAGACATAAATGAGGGTTTATAATGAGTAATTACAATTAAGCTTTACAGATATTCGCATTTGAAACAAGTTAATTTTTGAACTCTTGTAAATTTTGGCATGTTGTTTGGTCATGTGAGTTAATTTTTAGACTTCGCACTCATGGTAAAATAAAGCTCGAAATGCAATGATAGTTTCAAATATCTCTTCATATTCTCAGTTGACATAAAATCAAATGTGGAGATAGAGATTTTTAGAAACTATAACATTTTTATAAATAACTTTTTGTACTTGTAAAACAGATCTCTAATGATACTATTTTCAAAGTACTTTCATTTAGTTGTACTTTAATGTAGCACTTGTTAAATATTAGGAGCAGTTTTATCAGTAGTGTTGTTTTCATTCCTAGATTTAAATTTTTCATTTCAGATTTGCAATAAAACATGAGAGTACCTGTGTAATCTTGAGTTGTAGAGTTGAAGATTAGTTTATTTAGTGAAGCAAGTGGGAACACTTCTATTGTGATAATACCAGCGGCATTGTGATGACACCTCCTGCCTGGCCACGGCACTCACGGTGCATTGCGTAGAGCACTTACAAGTATTTTGTATAACATATGACTGAAGAGGGACATTATATTATTGTTTTGCTAGTAGAGCTGCACCCAGACTTGTTCCGACGTTATTGTGATGTAGCTGACATCATATATTTGTAGAGCAGCAGCATCTGTTGTCTGCATTGGAGTTGTTGAAAGCTCCAGTTACAGCTCACGCAGAATGTTCGTACAGTTTTGATTGGTTAGGTTGTTACAAGAAGCACAGTTTGCCATACAGCTTTCTCCCTTTTTTTATTTTCTCTTTTTTTCTTTTGGAAGTGTCTTTGAGTCAAGTATATCATCTCTTTTAAAAGAGTAGTAGTTTTTAATTTTATATTATTTTTGTTAATAAGTTAAGAATAATACTGTCTCAATATGTGGTCAATTATAGCAGCAGTAAATTTTGATCAGTGTTTTTGTAAATGTAACAAAAATTTTAATAATAATAATAATAATAATAATAATAATAATAATAATAACAATAATAACAATAATAATTAGGGGACGGATATTGTTGACCTAAAAATCTACTTAAAATGATCATTAAAATGCCCTTAAATTAAGGGAAAAATGGCGTAAAATTGAAAGAAAATGAAATTTAAATATTATTCACCATACTCACACCAAAACCTTTTAAAAAATTAGTCACCTTGTATCTACTGCCCTGCAAATCTCGGAGAGAAGAGGCAACAGAAAACTATAGATTTTAATGAAGGTTTACAGTGTGTTTCAATCAGGGGTGGTTAATGTCTGTGCCTTCATTCTCCTTCTCCTACTCCTTCCGTTGTTCACTTTTGTTACTAGATCATCCAGATGAGTGCGTGTGAATGACAAAACAAATTGTGGGCGCAGCGTGCATTCTTGCAATCTTTGTGTTAAAAATACTGTCTACAACAGTACACATCTCTTCTGAACCATGTCCTGTCCAGGACACGGTGAAAGTTTCCCCCCTTCCAAACATAAATTCTAAAAACATCCTTGTACCGATAAAAGAACAGCAGCCGCAAAACCTTTAGTTAAACTAAGCTGTTGTCAAGCATTTTATATTACTTCCGTTGTGTGAAGTGAAGCCTTCAGTGGAATGAGGGATGGACTTTAGAGTTTGTTCCAAACTATAAACTCAAACTTCACTGTTATTCATTTTATTCAGTAAGTAATTACTACTAACCTATTTGCTTAGAAAAAGATTTAACAGACCTATCGGTAAAGAAGAAAGTAAAATGCATTACAAATGATCTAAAAGTTCTTCAAAGTATTAAAAATGACCAAAAAATGCAAAAAAAAAAAAAAAATATATATATATATATATATGTAAAAATGACGTATTAGTTCAAAACTTTAAAAATAATGTAGTATAAGAAATTAATTTTTACGTTGATATTAATACAGAAAGGATTTCTATATTAATAGGTATTGTCCTAATGTGAAAAATAAGATGATGACTTTTCATCAATATCCGCCCCCTAATAATAATAATAATAATAATAATAATAATAATAATAATAATAATAATAATAATAATAATAATAATAGACCTTATGCATACGATTTGGATCATTACATTTGGACATACCTGTAACTATTTTATTATATAGATTTATAATTTTATCAGTAAAAATTTTTTACATAAACTTATGTACTGAAATTTCATTTGGAATAACAAGAAATCAGAACTTAACAGTAATGTATGATAAGTTGGATGGTGTAGTGCATGGCTAGTACATATGTTTTACGTTTAATTCTTAATGAAGATTAGTACTTGTGTTAATGCATTATTTTCTGTCGTATATCTTGAACTCTGATGTTAGTGAAACTACTACAAAATCAAATGAAAATATATTCATAGCGCCACTTGTATATGGAACATTCTCTTTATGTCTGTTTTCTGGAGAGACAGTATTCTTATATCATTTTATTATTTTCTTTGCAGTTGATGTAAGTTTCAGGAACTGGACAGTTCGAAATATTTTTTTCTTTTTTGTTCTTCCTTTCATAACCTGGTAGAATTACAATTGACGTGGTCTGCCTGATGCTGTAATGGTCGCGTTCTAACATTTCCATGCTCATAGTGTAGTTACTATAGAATTGATGTTAATTAAGAAAGAAGAAACAAAAATGAGAAACTACTTAGATTTTAAGTGATAAGCCACACAAAGTCAATTAAAACAACAAATTATTGAATGTGAAGAAGATTGTTGTCGTGTTTTTCTATGCTGCCATAAATTGTACTCCATCATCTCATGTGTTAAAATAGTCTCAATGTTGGCAACACAGTAATAATAAATATAATAACAGTGATTGTGTAAGATTTATTGACTTCTTCCATATGAAAAATCTATCCTTTTCTTCTTATCCTTCCTCTGAATCATAACTTCTTTTCAAGTACCAGTACAGACGTTTTTACTTATTTTCCATTTAATAACAGTGTCAACAGTATTCAGTCCATACTCCAGTTCATCCCTATGTCTTCCTAATCATTCAACCTAAAATTAATAACCATCTGTAGTCCAGTAAGTTATGGCATTGTTTCTCAAAGTGGGGTCTGCAGTCCCCCAAGGGTCTCCGAAGTCCATTCTGGAGGTCCGCGAATATTCTGGACATTTTTTCTCTTCCTTCAGAAGGATTTTATTTTATTTTTTTTTTTATGCGGTAATAACCACATATTGGTCTTTGTTGGTATACATCTTATAAATTCGTTCAATAAAATTGTTGTCGACTGTCTTAGTGTATCATAAACAGTGTGAGACTGTAAGAAAGAATTTTTTGTGTGGCAGTAATATTTCAAGCGCTTTGATCATTGTCAGTATGTACATTACAACTTATAAATTCGTTCGATTGTTGACAGCCTTTGTGTGTTATTGAAGTTATTAACAGCGTGAGACTGTTAGTTTAAACACAACCACCACAACCATTTTATAAGTTGTTCCTATAATGGATCATATGTCATCATAAAATTGATGATAATGAACTCAGATATTATTTTCCGGTTCCTAATTCTAACAATATGTGGCTTCAAATTCCCTTTATCATCTTGGATACTCACAGTCTCATCAAAGAGGAGGAAAATGAGGTTCATGTGGAACACAATGTACTCTCAAAGCCTTGAAACATTTAATGCCGTTTCCCACGACTTAATTGTGTCAGAAGGTATTTTCTATTCTTTCGTGTATCAAAACTGTTAAAGAAACAGAATAAATGCAGTGACAGACTTGAGATTATAAAGTCATTTTAAGCACAAAAAAGTTACGTCATTCTCACTGAAGTAGAAAAACTTGTAAAATATATATACGTCCTTGATTTCTTTCTCAATACAAGTATATTGTACACAGAATCTATTGGAAGTAGAGCATTGTTTTGCTGTACATTTTTTAATATGTTATCAAGTGCTTGACTCTATCAATGAAACCATTAGCTCTCTCGCTTTCCAGTATATCTGTGTGCTGGATCCAGCAGGTAGTGCTTCGCAGGTTCGAAGATGTTCTTCAGCCATTTCCTTCTCTTTGTTGCACAGGAGACAATTTGGATTTGTATGGATACCTAATTTGTTTAGATGTTTCGCTAAATAATCATGTTCTGTAATTAGTCTAAATTTTGCTACTGCCATATTACGAGGTGTTTGTGGAATGATATCTGGTTTATTGATTAAAATATTCCATTCTTTACCTTCAGCTTGTTTGTGTATAAATTATGTATATTTGTCTTTATATTTATTTTTAATTAGTCTTTTTTTTATAGATATGAAAGGTAAATTCTTATTTTTACTTGGAATTAATTTGGAGTCCCCCCCCCCCCCAAGATAGCCGTTTTGTTACCAGCAATTCCCACAATGTGCAGGTATCCATTGCAAGTGGACTTTTTTCTATAATTTGTGAAGTAGTTGTATCATATTTTGACATTCAAGAATTTGGATTGACATAATTGTATGTGAGTTAATTGTATAGATTGCTACTTTAGAATCTGTGAGTATGACATTTTTTTTTTAATTTGTCTATTCTATATAAGAACTGTTGTAACACAATATGAATGACAGTTATTTCTGCATCAAAATTTGTCGTAGGATATTCAGCTAGTTGATAAAATGAGAATAATTCACATGTAGCTCCTAATCCTGAATTGCTATTAGCTGTAGGCCCATCTGTGTATACGTGTAACCATTCTTCTGGTGGGTAATTGTTATTCACAGCTTCCAATGCAAGAGCCTTCAATACAGGTTTCGATGTTTCAGATTTTGTAACTGATTCTTATAATACTAGTTGGATGTTATTTGGTTGAAAGGTTAAGGGATTTTCTTTGATCATAATATTTTCTTTAGATTGAGGAAGATTGTTCTCAACTTACAAAAATATTTATCAAGCCAATTCTTCTCTATAATGTTAATGCAGTAATTACAGTAACTCATTCAAACTTCAACCGATTAGAAGTACCGGTATGCAAAAACCAGGCTCTAAGGCTAATAACTGGAGCAGCAAAATCAACACCAATAACAGCAATGCAACTTTTAACTCAAAACCCTCCAATACATCTGACACTTACTTACTGGCTTTTAAGGAACCCGGAGGTTCATTGCCGCCTTCACATAAGCCCGCCATTGGTCCCTATCCTGAGCAAGATTAATCCAGTCTCTATCATCATATCCCACCTCCCTCAAATCCATTTTAATATTATCTTCCCATCTACGTCTCGGCCTCCCCAAAGTTCTTTTCCCCTCTGGCCTCCCAACTAACACTCTATATGCATTTCTGGATTCGCCCATATGTGCTACATGTCCTGCCCATCTCAAACGTCTGGATTTAATGTTCCTAATTATGTCAGGTGAAGGATACAATTCGTGCAGCTCTGCATTGTGTAACTTTCTCCATTCTCCTGTAACTTCATCCCTTTTAGCCCCAAATATTTGCCTAAGAACCTTATTCTCAAAAACCCTCAATCTCTGTTCCTCTCTCAAAGAGAGAGTCCAAGTTTCACAGCCATACAGAACAACCAGTAATATAACTGTTTTATAAATTCTAACTTTCAGATTTTTTGACAACAGACTGGATGACAAAAGCTTCTCAACCGAATAATAACAGGCATTTCCCATATTTATTCTGCGTTTAACTTCCTCCCGAGTGTCATTAGCATTTGTTACTGTTGCTCCAAGATATTTGAATTTTTCCACCTCTTCGAAGTATAAATCTCCAACTTTTATAATTCCATTTCGTACAATATTCTGATCACAAGACATAATCATATACTTAGTCTTTTCGGGATTTACTTCCAAACCTATCTCTTTACTTGCTTCAAGTAGAATTTCCGCGTTTTCCCTCATCGTTTGTGGATTTTCTCCTAACATATTCACGTCATCCGCAAGAAGCTGATGTAACCCGTTCAATTCCAAACCCTCTGTGTTATCCTGTATTTTCCTAATGGCATATTCTAGAGCGAAGTTAAAAAGTAAAGGTGATAATGCATCTCCCTGCTTTAGCCCGCAGTGAATTGGAAAAGCATCAGATAGAAACTGGCCGATACGGACTCTGCTGTAAGTTTCACTAAGACACATTCTAATTAATCGAACTAGTTTCTTGAGAATACCAAATTCAATAAGAATATTATATAAAACTGACACTAGAAGAACAATTGTTAATTCAACATGAAAAAAATGCTAAGATTACCAACAACAAAGTGGGGAAAACGACAGCTAATTTAAAAACGCAAGAAAGCTTCCTGTCAAAAGTTACAAACATAAAAATATTTTTTAATATCAACTCTGCTGTAATATATTAATGAAGGTTTTCTACTTTTTTCAGGGCAGTATTATATTATTTACATTTTAATTCAAATATATCGGTAATATTGAATCAATTTTGGAAACTATAACAAATATCACTACTCATATTCACTTAATATTAACCCCAAAATCTAACCTACCCATCATTCCATTGACGACTTTAGAGGGTCCGCGAAAATACTGACCTATGGAAAGAGTACCTACAGTGCTAATAAGTTTGAGAACCACTGAGTCACAGCATTGCACTGAAACATGTTAGATTTGTGGTAGTTGAAACAATTCGTTGTAGGAACAACTTCTTTTTAAAAATAGTATACTTAAACTTGAATTTCCGTAGTTGTCAGTTGCAGTGTGGGGGGGGGGAAATTAAAACAATGCAAATGGTAAGATATATAAATTCTGGCTTCTGAAAATGAATTTTTGTTTGGGAAAGTTTTTATTATTTTTTTATGTTAACATTTAGTTCTGAACTTGGAAAAGTATTGGATATTCAGATTAAAAATGTATTTCTTCCAACTGTAACAAAATCCTTGAGTCGGTAGAGATTAGAAGATACTTAAAGTATTGTTCTTTTGAAAGTGTTAACAACACTTGAGTACTCTGTTATCAGACAAGCAAACATGTGTATTTCAAAATTAACATAAAACAAATCTTTATGAGCCACTTGAAAATTTGTATGTGATAATATTCATGAAACTTTAAATGTTATCGTGCCCAATTTTTATGTTCATGTCTTTCAGTTACATACAAATTTTACTCGCATATTTACCCACTTTTCCACTTGTAATATATTTTAATAAATTATAACTAGTTACAATGTATTTTATATATCTAACGTAAAAATTAATTTTAACCAAAACTGAGTAATCTTATATGTGAACATACCATAATGATATACTATAAAAAGAAATGCTGATTGTCTAAAAGCATCAAATTGAATTTATATTAGGTTATAATCAAAAGTTATTTTATTCTGAGCAGGTACGTACGTGGGGGGGGGGGGGGGTGTTTACCCGCCCCCTTGAACTTTTTTTTTTTTTTTTAAGTGACATTTAGGGCTGTATTCATAGACACTTTTAGCATGGGCTTCTGGTGGATGATCAGCGTTTTTCGTATTCATAAACCAGTGTTAGCGATAGGATATGATTTGAATTCTGTACTAGTAACCAGTGGATAGCCAGGGCTAGCTTAGTACGCTCGGAGCGCGTGCTGCGAAATGTCTATGAATAGCACCCTATGATTTGAGTATTTTTTTATCCATAATTGCTTTCCCTTTTCTCATTTTTCACTGTCAGAGTAACACAATCTACATGGACATAAGGCATAGTCCTCAGTATAATCCCTGTGCTTGGTGTTGTGGTATGTTCGAATTATAACAATGCTATCTTTATTATAGAGAGACCTTCCACCTATCTATCATACACAATTAACTTGAATAATATATACGAGTATAAATGTAGCACGTATTATGTGGGACATAACACATTTTTTTTAATTTGTAGGTAGTAATAATATCAATAACTTATTTGCTGATGATGAATTAGTGCATTGTTAATACGAGTAGAATATATATCGCTTTTAGTTTCCTATGTTGCAATATTAAAAAAAAATAGACACATTGTTAGGATTTGTTTATTTTGTTGGCAATTACTTGTATTTTTCTGTTTTAATGTAGCAAATCGAATCTTGCTGTAGACCCACGCCTAATTGCATTGACACATTTAGATTGCCAAAGCTTCACTGGTTTCCAGTAATGTATTTCTTGTCTATAAATAAAACTCTTTTTCCATGTGTTTACCTCCCTTGTTTTTGCTCTCGCTTTTGCTTTCTCACCCCATTTGTCCGACATATATACACACATATTATATATAGAAAATCTCCACGTATACATTTGAAAAAAAATGCATAAGTGAGAAAATCATATACAGTGAAACCTCTCCTTACGGACACCCCCAAGATACGGACACTTCTCATATACGGACAGATTTTTATGTCCCAACTGAAATAATATAGAAATAATGATAAATTTAACTCTCGTTTACGGACACTCCCAGACATGGACACGGACAGCTGTTTGACAGTCCTAAAACTTGCTTCACCTCCTGACTGCGGACAGAACTTAGATTTCAAGACCTAATGTGTTACAAAAATGGAAAATTTAGTTTTGAGAACTGTACAGAAATTCCTTAACATGAAAGAAGACAATAAGGGTCCCGTAGGCTACCACTAGCCCAGCTGGCTACCCGTTTGTTAGCTGGAAGTGGATGCATAAACAAAGTCATAAAATTTAACCTGTCTGATAGGTCCAAGATTTCCACGATCGTGAAATTGTATTCGACACATGATAAGGTTAGTAGGATTATTTTCTTCACTTCAATCAGTTGTTCTGTTTCGAGAGACATGGCACCTGAACGTAAAGGTTAAGTTGAAAACTGTAAATTACAGTACTGCATAACTGTAGACCTAGAATAAAATTGCATGGCACAGTGCTGTATTTTACTTTTTCGGTCTTATCTACTATAGTTCAAAGTTGCAAAGAATTTATTGTAGTACAGTAGACTGTATTTAGCATTAAACTACAGTAATACATTTCATTTAAAGTGTGAAAGGATACATAATGCATATTATAAATTTACTGTTAGATTGGGGAGCCTTCCTCTCAATGAAGGACACCTCCCAGATGCGGACAGATTGTTACGTCCCTTCGATGTCCGTAAATGAGAGGTTTCACTGTATTACATTTCAAACTCCAGTCGAGTAAACTTTATGAAATTGACGTACTTTGTTCTTACCATGTGATCTTCATTTAATAACATGTGATAATTGTTCCATAATTTGTTCATTTACTTCATGATGTGTTACAAAACGTTTCACTGTTTCTAAAACAATAAAAATGCCATTAAAGAACACAAGATTGTTGAAGGCAAGATTGTTAACAAATAGAACACAAGATTGTTGAATTTCAAAGTAGCCACATCTTAACAATGCACGCATACTAGAGTATATTTTCGCATTCGTGTATTTTCCGGGATTTAAAATATGATAGCACAAGTGTAAAAAAAAATAAACGAAAAATGTATGTCCGAAATAAATTAACATGGAAATATTAGTATTTTTGCGGATCTCAAAAAAACAAACTCATAAGTATGAAATGTGGAGAACTTTAACTGTATGTAATATATATAATTCGCAGTTAACAAGTTGATTATAGAAGCAGTTTTGCAACACACACACAGAACACTGTGTGTGTGCCTTCATGAAGGATTTAAGGAGAAAATAAAACATCTAATTTTGACAAACATTCATGAACTCATCTCAAAAGGCTGATATTTTATTGCTATTCTGTATTAGCCTCTATTCCAGTGCACCAAATTAGTAAGTGCCATTCTCTATATTATAAACTTACCTCGTATAAATAATGAATTTCTTTTTTCTTTTTGTTAACAAATTGAAATTTGATGATGTATTATTTCTACTACTTTAGTTGATTAAAGTATACTCTTGTATCTTCCATCACTCCATTCAACCATTTTAGTCTTGCAATCTCCTTTTTTGTTTGTTCACTTTCTCCTATTCTTTTCACGTGTCCAGCTCACCTCAATCTTGACATCTTAATAGCTCTTACAGTATTAGGTGATTTGTAAAGTTCATATAATTCGTGATTATATATTATTCACCAATTCTATATGTTCTTGCACTGCACCAACATTTTCTTTAAGGTCTTCCTTTAAAATGTGATCAGATGTGTCAGCCTGTATTTAGTTGCTCGAGTAAGTAATCTTGATTTAAAGTGTTTCTGAAGTCCGTAGTAGCATTTATTGGCATTCTGTATCCTTATATTAATTTCCTCTGAGTTATCAATAGAGGCAGTGACCAAAGATCTGAGGTTCACAAATCTATGTACCATACTCTTTCAAATTTATAATTACTTATTTGAATATATGGCACAGCTGGCAGTTGTTTATTATTTAATAATTTAATATCATATATGTATATAGTACTCAGCAAAGGCGAGTAAAGTTGCGGCAGAACTTGGAACTATGAATAGCTGTTATGCACGACCGCTCGACCAATGTTGCATACAGTTGTGTTCCCTTTCACATGTGGGTAGTTGGCTATGGATGGGAAGCCTAATAATAAAATTCACGAGCAAGCTTGTGTTATTTACAATGTCATTAAGTTTGCAAATTTAGAGAAAGAATATGATCTGAAAATCCCGTTGAGAGCAGCAGAACAAGCTCTGGCATTGACTGGTTACAGTAGATCAACTATTGTAGAATAAAAAATTGATGGAAGAAAGATGATAATCTCGATAGGCGAGCCCATTTACTGCTAACAAGATGGAGATTGATTACAAGAACAAAAGTGTCATGTAAAGAATATTCCAAGAATATTATGAACTTCATTAAGAATTTCCAGTTTTGCATTATAACATTCGATTTTTTCTGGAAGCAGAGAAACATTTCGAAAAATTGTGAACACTAGAGGGTCTACATTTAAAAACGGTAAAAATAACAGAGATTTCCTATTGAACACTCCGACCTAGTAGCTTACAGGACGTATCTTCGAACACTCAGAAAAAATTAAAAAAAGATATATTGTGTAGTTGTATGTGGTTGAAACATGGATTCATATTCATACCCACTATACAGTATCTAAATGTTGACAAAGTGATACAATTCCAAGGGCATATACAAATAATAGTTCTGGACCCAATCTAGTATTGGTTTATGCAGGAGGAGAAATGGGACTGTTTCTGGGTATGTGTAATGTTATTTCATTAAATATTACAAAGCACTCGGTTGTGCTGATTCATGAATGCGAGAACATCTGATGCACCTCTTACTTGCTAGGAACCGAGCATGATGATGATGATTATTATTATTATTATTATCATTATTATTATCATCATCACTGTCGTCATTGTGTTAAATTGTCGTTTCTTCATTCCAAGACAACTGCAAACATTGTGAGTAGTACCATGTGTTCTTGTTGTTGTCTCTGTAGTGTGAGTGTACTGTTTCAAATTCAGTTTTCAATGTAAACAGTGCTGGTAGCGACCTCATCTTCGGAATTCTTCTTGCCTTTGTTGGGTAATATATATATTTTTCATTGACTTTTAAACTCATAGCTATAGCTGCAAATTCCGAGGCTGTAAATGTTTCCTTTATTCCTTGTTCAGTCCTTCCAATAATATCTATATCATCAGCATATGCCAATCTTTGTGTCATTTTATAGAAAATTGTAAATCTCGTCTATACTTGCGCTTTTAATGACTTTCTGTAGTGCATTGTTAAAGAGATGACAATATTCTGTCAGAATATCTAAAAATATTTTTCATCCCAAACTAGGATTAATTTCTCTGATTGAGATTCTGTATGATATGTACATAGTGCATCTCACTTGACGATATATGTCAGAGGAAGAACAATTGTTTGTATACATCTGAAGTCTGATCAGTGTAATATGTATTTAGTCAGTGATGTATGCAATGGAAGGGAAAAGGAACTGATCACCCTATCTCATTATCTCCTGGCCTAGTTGCCTCATGAGTGATGCCTTGTTGGTATCACTTGCGAGGTCCAGACCTGTCTTAGGACAGTTGACTAAACAAAAACTAGGATTAAACTAGCTTTGGGAACTTTGTTTCCTATGTTTTCAAAAAGTTCAATACTTCTCTTTCTAAGTGAACTACCATTTCTTGAATGTCATCCAGTGACCACTGGTGTAGTTCAGGCAATAGGCACATTTGCTTCTGATCTGGGGCTACCTCTAGCGTAGGATCAATTCCCACTTGTTGGGGAGATTACCTGGTTGGGGTTTTTTACCAATGTCAGATGATCTTATGGCAAGTCATTGGGCTCATCTCATCAAATACCATCCCGTTATCACCAATCCCATCAATGCTAAATAAATTAGTTGATACAGCATTGTTAACAACCAACTAAAAATAGAAATCATCCTATTATCAACATTCATTTCTTTCAATGTTTTAAGGTCTGCTTGTAATTATTTTTTTATTTATTTTTTTAGTAGGTTATTTTACGACGCTTTATCAACAGCTCAGTTATTTAGCGTCTGAATGAGACGAAGGTGATAATGCTGGTGAAATGAGTCCGGGGTCCAACACCGAAAGTTACCCAGCATTTGCTCATATTGGGTTTAGGGAAAACCTCGGAAAAAACCTCAACCAGGTAACTTGTCCCGATCGGGAATCAAACCCGGGCCACCTGGTTTTGCGGCTAGACACGCAGGTATAGGACATGAAGGTAAACCATAACAGATTGAACACAAACCCAAACAAAATAGAAGACTCTACATGCTTCTTCGGAAAGCTAAAACAAAATATTAACTCTTTAACTTATATTTTCCAAACTTAATTTACTTTTAATATTAGAGGAAAAAAATTCGCTTTGCGCCGGGGACCGAATCCGGATCCTTTGTTCTACATACCAAGCCTCTAACCATTGAGCTACCCCGAAGTTCAATCCACATCACTGGATCGAATCCCTCTCCTCCAGTGTTTTTCCCTTTGTGGTCTGACTCCAAGTTCGACGTATATTTTGACATTTTTATATTAAGTCAATTGCCATTGTACAAGGAGCGTACTCAACTGAGTGACTTAGTGGCCAGGATTCCATAGTAATATGCACTGTTGCTCGAAGAATCTATGTAAAGGTTAATTTTTTGGTCCTACAGAATACTTCTGTTACGGTAGCAATTCATATTAGAGGACAAAAATTCGCTCCAGTGCCAGGAATCGAACCCGGGTCCTTGGTTCTAAGTACCAAGCACTCTAACCATTGAGCTATGCCGGAGCAAATTTTTTTCTCTAATATTAATTGTTACCATAACAGACGTGTTCTGTAAGACCAAAAAAATAAAATTAATCTTTACGTAGATTAATTTACTTGCCAATCTCTGTATACCTTTGATTCTAAATCCTATATCTCTTCCCTTGTGTTCGGTTAGATATAGCTTCAGAGTCGATCGTAGAAATGTTCCATACATATAACTGTCAAGGCAAATCTCCTAAATTTAACAGAAGAAATACTGAAATCAGAAGTAGACACTGAAATACTGAAACAATTGTCTTTAGAGACAATTAATATTAAGTACCCTCCACAAAACTGGCTTCATTTATACACCGACGGATCCTTGATCTCCAGAGAACAAGGTGCCGGTGCAGGTGTTACGTGCTGTCTCTTCTCACTTTATAGATCACTTGGATATGGAACAACAAGTTTTGATGGTGAAATCATTGCAATAAGTGAATGTCTCAGGAATCTTCTATGCCACATCAATAAATTTAAGAATGCAGTTATATTGTCAGACTCCAAAGCAGCTATTCTATCAATCGTCTCTAAACACACACGTTCATCTCAAACAGCAGAAATAACTAAAATGCTCTCTCAATTATTGTCACTTAATAAAAGAATTGTATTCCAATGGATACCATCCCATTGTGGAATCCTGGGAAACGAGAATGCGGATGCTTTAGCAAAGAAGGGCAGCACTGCTACTTAGAGACCTGTTACTAAATCTACGTATTACTCTGTGAAGAGATTTATTAAATCTACATACTTAGACTTCAACAAACAAAATTTGATAACACAATCCCAAGGGAAAAAATGGAACTCTCTGCATCAAAATCCACAGTTAATTCCCGATTTACCACGAAAATCGTCTGTAGCTGCATTTAGATTGGCAACAGGCCATGATTGTTTGGCCAAACACCTGCATAGAATTGGAATATATCAGTCCCCTAACTGCCCATTGTGCAACTCAAACCAAGAAATGGCTTCAGAACACCTCAAAATCTGTGCTTTATTAGCTGGTCATGATAATATCTTTGAAAAATATTGGAGTGCAAGAGGTCAAATGACTTTATTGTCAAACGCCTGGCATTAGAAAACAACAACAACTTAATACACTGTGATTCAGTCAGCAATACTTCCCAGTCCTGCCTCATGATCTTGCTTAAGCTTCTTTGTGCAATACGCTGTTTCCCCTGTTCTAAGTCGAAATCTTTTCGTATATAAAAATACTGAAGAACAGTACATTAGTTAACAGTGTTATATGTATAGAGATTATTTATAAAATAGGATTGAGAGAGAATTGTTTTCGTCAATCTAATGTAAAGCGAATTGTTTTTTTTTTTTTTTTTTTTCAGGTGTTGGCATGTTAAAGTAAAAATAATAGACTGATGGCTTCTGTGGTCTGTGCAGGACTTTTTGAGTTTGAGTTTCATCTGACATCTGCTTTCTCCATCAGGACTGCTGTTGAGATTGCAAACTGGTATAATTTTGTTCATATTTTTCGGTGATTTTAATGTATAGCAAAAATAAAGATTTTCACTCGAAAGTAAGATTTTTATAATTTATATTAATATTATGCTAATTAAGAAAGAAACTTGAACTAAAACAGTAACTTCTATGGCATTTTATGTTCTTGGTTACAGAAAATTATCAGGAATGCAGAACATTAAGTATATCAATTCCACCAAAAAAAAAAAAAAAAGTTTATTATTTGCTATGCGTACTGAGTGTAATTAAATGTTAATTTTGAACTCTTAATAGTGTATGGTAGTATTTATAAAACAAAAAGCCATTTGCATGTGGAATCCTGTTACAATAACAAAGCATTAAATACTGTATTTATTTAGTATTGGTTTGTGTGATTGAAACTATTCTTGTTTCATTTTTCTCTCTCTTACTTAAAAAGGTTCTTAGAGAACCCAGAGGTTCATTGCCGCCCTCACATAAGCCTGCCATTGTTTCCATCCTGAGCAAGATTAACTCAGTCCCTAACATATCCCACCTTCCTCAAATCCATTTCAATATCCTCCCATCTGTGTCTCGGTTCCCCAAAGGTCTTTTTACCTCAGAACTTCCAACTGACCCTCTATATGTATTTCTGTTCACCCATACATGCATTTTTCTCTCTAGAAATGAATATCCTCCCCCCCCCCCCGAATAAGGATATAGGTTGCATGGTTTCTCTATGTACTTAGACCCTTATTCCAGGGGGGTATTCAAATGTAATTTAAAGTCACTGATAATTAAGGATCGGAAGTTTGTGCCCTAAAAACTTGACAAATGTGTATGCAATTATGCCCTAAAAGGAGCCAAATATGCTGCATTCATTTGAACTTATTCACTAAAATAATATGTCACTGTTGATAGTGATTCGTCTGTCAGATGGGGACGTTAATGCTGGTGGCCCCCTTTGTGCTATTGAACAAGAGTAGGCTAAGTGCTGACACTGGGTTTCCCCTTCTCCCTTCCTCATCTTCATCACCACCCATTCCCTATACTACACTTACACGCACACTTAACGTACACTCACCCTAGTACACAACATAACTCTCCACAGATACACATCATGCATAGCATGGCCTGCCGAAGTGGTGTGCAACTTGAAAATGTGTCATCTGTCATTTATCTGCAATATGCGGAATCCAAATCACACAAGTGAAGTGGGTAGACACTAGATGTACACACACACACACATTTTTGTAGATAACTTACATTAATCCATGAATTTTGAAGTGCTTGTCTCATTGTCACTATTACAGTCACAACTAAAGAGTGATTAATGTTTTCAATGATCACACGAAGTTCAGTGTGTTATAAATTGCATTGTGGTCTGTCATCACAGCTAGTTAGTAATGCTGCAAGTACAATACAGATATATAGTGTTAAAGACAAGACAACACGAGCTGAGTTAATATGAGCTCTGAAATCTGTTGCCAGTAATTATTCAGCTGTTTCCTACAATAGAATAGAAGATATATTTAAGTCTATGTTTCCTGATAGTGTCCCTACTGTCCGTTACTCAGGAGAAGACAAGCGGAAAGAATGTGACCTTCTTGACTATCGCTGCTGATTATTATAAACATCTCTCAGATAAGCATCCCAGTAGCCAGGTTATTACTCGTAAAGGAAACATGAGTAACAATGCATATGGAAATTAAAGCTAAGTTGAACAGAAGGAGAACTAATGTTTCCGCTTACTGCAGTACAAATATTGCACGTGTTGTCGTACGTTATCTGTTCACATCCCTTCCTCCTCAGTCCGCTCTCATCTTCTCCTGAGTCACCGACAGTAATAAGTTTCCTTTGTCAAAAACTAAACTCAGTTATCTCATCACTGATACATTATATCCTTATTTTCATAATGCAGTGATCGGAGGTGCTCAAAATGCATACTATAGTATTTAGTTTGATGAAACAACAAATGTAGAGAATGCAAAAGAAATGAAGTATCAATAAGATATTAGTCTAAAATTAAAGATAAAATAGAGTTCAAGCATCTTATATCTTTCCTTTTAGGCCATGCAACAGCAGAATTATAAGGCATACAGTTGCTGACTATAGAAAAATCAGATTGCTACATGTTATTAGGAACTGATAGGTCTAATGTTAACTATAAATTTCATAGACTAAATAGTGAAGAAATTCTGTTACAGGACGTGTATGATACTTACTTACAAATAGCTTTTAAGGAACCCGCAGGTTCATTGCCGCCCTTACATAAGCCCGCCATCGGTCCCTAACCTGTGCAAGATTAATCCACTCTTTATCATCATATCCCACTTCCCTCAAATCCATTTTAATATTATCCTCCCATCTATGTCTCGGCCTCCCCAAAGGTCTTTTTCCCTCCGGTCTACCAACTAATTCTATATGCTTGTCTGGATTTGACCATACATGCTACATGTCCTGACCATCTCAAATGTGTAGATTTAATGTTCCTAATTATATCAGGTGAAGAATACAATGCATGCAGTTCTGCATTGTGTAACTTCCTCCATTCTCCTGTAACTTCATCCCTTTTAGCCCCAAATATTTTCATAAGAACCTTATTCTCAAAACCCCTTCATCTCTGTTCTTCTGTTAAAGTGAGAGTCCAAGTTTCACAACCATACAGAACAACCGGTAATATAACTCTTTTATAAATTCTAACTTAAGATTTTTCGACAGCAGATTAGATGACAAAAGCTTCTCAACCGAATAATAATATACATTTCCTATATTTATTCTGCATTTAATTTCCTCCTGTGTGTCATTTATATTTGTTACTGTTGCTCCAAGATATTTGAATTTTTCTACCTCTTCAAAAGATAAATCTCCAATTTTTATATTTCCATTTCGTACAATATTCTGGTCACGAGACATAATCATATACTTCGTCTTTTCGGGGTTTACTTCCAAACCTATCACTTTACTTGCTTCAAGTAAAATATCCGTGTTTTCCCTAATGGTTTGTGGATTTTCTCCTAACATATTCACATCATCCGTATAGAGAAGAAACTGATTTAACCCGTTCAATTCCAAACCCTCTGTGTTATCCTGAACTTTCCTACTGGCATATTCTAGA
The DNA here is from genome assembly GCF_040183065.1 of Periplaneta americana. Taxonomy (NCBI): domain Eukaryota; kingdom Metazoa; phylum Arthropoda; class Insecta; order Blattodea; family Blattidae; genus Periplaneta; species Periplaneta americana. The sequence continues at coordinate 120,899,445 of NC_091119.1, forward strand.
GCAAAGTTAAAAAGTAAAGGTGATAGTGCATCTCCTTGCTTTAGCCCACAGTGAATTGGAAAAGCTTCAGACAGAAGCTGGCCTATACAGACTCTGCTGTAAGTTTCAATAAGACACATTTTAATTAATCGGACTAGTTTCTCGGGAATACCAAATTCAATAAGAATGTTATATAAAACTTCTCTCTTAATCGAGTCATATGCCTTTTTGAAATCTATGAATAACTGATGTACTGTACCCTTATACTCCCATATTTTCCCCAATATCTGTCGAATACAAAAAATCTGATCAATAGTCGATCTATTACGCCTAATACTTATTCTGTATTATTCTGTCGTAACATATTTTTCTAATTGAATAGCCGTCCAGAACAAGGTTGTAACCCTCATTTCTCATAAGTTACCCTTTTCGTGAATAATGCTTGTTAATGATGTGATATGTATAATGTTTGCACTCGTATTAAAATCAGCACACATATCTGATTGTAAACCTTGCTCTTAAAATATAAAAGTATGTACAGTACAATGTGTTTTTCCCCATTTTTTTTTAAGAATTTCGTATTTGCTGGTTACAACCTTGTTCTGGGCAGCTATTCAATTAAGCCTGTACACCAGGGGATTGAAACTGAGAGAGGAGTTTCCAGTAACAAGACTGAGCAGGCCATTGTTTTGTTGCCCGATCACCAGAAGTGCTAATTGGATGCTAGTGGTAAACACTGTTGTATACGAGTTATATCTCGTAGGCAACAGAAAGCCACACAGAAGAACAAAATAGCCGCCATATTTCTTTTTGAGACGAGAGCCTGATATTTTATCAGTCGTTTGTATGCACGACGGTCTGAAAAATCAACCATAATCACATGAATTAGACAGTATTCAATAAATTCCGCTATAAAAAAGAAACATTTCTGGTTTTGTTTTTATTCTCTTTACAAATGAAAACAGACATTTGATTATAATCTTTTTTTAAGATGGAAAAAACCAGATTTTCAAAATATTTTTTGTTACCCTACTATGTCATATTAGCCATTCTTAGTCATTTCAACTTTACTTATGTACATTTTATTTATTATTATTTTAAAGTATCCCATATAATCACTGTCACAACATGAGGAAGAGGCTTGGTGCTAAAGTTTCCATTATTATAGAAAAGATACAAACAATTATAGAATACTTTCCAAAAATCTTTATTGTGCGTGTGCGATTGTATGTATGTATTTATATATGTAACAATAAGTACAAAAATAAGGATGATTGAGATGATAAGCCGACTACTAGGCCGGTCGACCACGTTCAACATCATGATTCTGCTGAGTGACAGGAGCAGCCAGGCGGTCCTCTTGCTGCTGACTTGCAGCCTGCGCCTGTTTCAGTTTCCGATGCTTTCCTGCAAACACATGGGCAGTGTTAGTATGCTGTGTTTATCCCGTATGTTATGAATCAGTTAAGTGGCAAATTTCTCATCGACAGCTGAGTGTGGTCAGTGTAGTAAATAATTATGTCAAAAGTTATAATGAATGTTACAAACCAAATAATAAATAAAGTTATAAACCTTAGTAGGAAAGGTAAATCTATGCTATAAAGATACATTATACATTCCTATTTCCATTTTGCAGGATAACTATGACATTTATGCGAGTTTTCAAACCTTTTCGTGGACCATACAATAAGCTTTAAGAAAAAGGTATCTACGAGAAGCACAATACCTGGTCACTTTATCTAAGACAATTATAAGAATATATTTACGATCATATAATGCGAGTATCCTTGAAATCGATAGTTTTTTAGATAAAAGTATGGGTAAAAAGTGGCATAAGAATTTCTATTTCAGGAAAATAGATTTACTTTATTACTACACTACTGTTTGTGAAAAGTGCAACACCCACAAAGAATGGCTCGAATGACTCCAAACTCGGGAGATATGTAGAACAGTATACCACCAATAATTGATTACGTTTCCAAAGAGATGGCATACACATAGGCCCAACAATGACGTCTCTTGTGTCACCAGCAAGGTCAGTGTTATGTCTTGCTCAGTCAGTGCAAACGAAGTGGAAACGTGAAAGCTAGTGCAGGTTTGTCTCGTCAGCGTGGAAGGGCGCAATATCAGCACGTGAGTAAGGTCAGTGCAAACGAAGTGGAAACGTGAAAGCTAGTGCAGGTTTGTCTCGTCGGCGTGGAAGGGCGCAATATCAGCACGTGAGTAAGGTCAGTGCAAACGAAGTGGAAACGTGAAAGCTAGTGCAGGTTTGTCTCGTCGACGTGGAAAGGCGCAATATCAGCACGTAAGTTCGAACAAGGCAAAATAGTTGGTCTTCAGGAAGCGGGTTTGTCATACCATGACATTCGGCTCGTACAGGGCATGCTACTACGACAGTGATGCGTGTGTGAAACCAGTGGATAGAAGAGGGTCGTACTCAGAGACGAGCAGGTGCTGGACCACATAATGTGACCACAGCACGGGATGACCGCCATCTTGTCCGCATGGCCGTGACGCATCGTACCGGTACAGCTTCATCCACAGTGTTGAGTCGACGTTGGAGTACTACAATGGGTGTGGACCTGTCTGCGTCAACGCTTCGTCGCCGTCTTTTGAGGGCTGGACTAGTGGCTCGCATGCCGTTGCGTCGGCTTCCATTGTCCAGAAACCACCAACCCCTTACACTGCAATGGGCACGTGAACGCCGTCACTATCGTGCTGAGTTGCAAAATGTAGTGTTTTCGGATGAGTCCCGCTTCAACTTGTCCTACAGTGATGGCCGCATACGTGTTAGACGCTACCGTGGTGAACGCAATCTGAGAGCGGGCATTGTTGAGCGGTATAGCGGACAAACGCCTAGTGTGATGGTTTGGGGCGCTATTGGATACAATGTGAGATTTCGCCTGCTACGTATTTAGGGCAATCTGAACAGCAACCGCTACATTAGGAAGGTTTTAGAGCCCGAGGTACTGCCTCTCCTTCAGGCAACTCCACATGCCGTATTTCAGTAGGACAATGCCCGGCCACATATGGCGAGGATTGTGCAAGCCTTCTTCGAAGAACGACGGGTATCACTGCTTCCCTGGCCTGCATGTTCGCCAGATATATCGCCCATCGAACATATATGTAATACGGTTGGTCGGCAACTTGTTCCTCATGGTCCTCCAGCACTTTTGACGCTTTGTGGACTCGCATACAAAGTGCGTGGATGGAGATTCTCCAGGAACATATCCAGGCCCTCTTTGATTCCATGCCAAGACGCTTAGAGGCTCTGATTGCAGCGCATGGAGGCTTCACACCATACTGAAATCTCACGGTCACAGATCCGGTAGGCCTACACTTCTGTAATTCTAATCATTTGTGTATTGTCATGTACCTAATCTGTGGTATCAATTTCTTTCTTTTCAGTCACGTGTATCCTTCTTGGTGTTGCAATTTCCACAAACAGTGTATTTTTCACCAACGCCTATGAAGGTGGCAGAGTTACTTTACAATCTTAATAGCTTCTTGGGCGTCCTTTTCATATGCGAGTACATGTTAAAACTAGTTATTGCTTATTTATTACCAGGTGGTTATAATTAAACTGACGGTGTAGGAGTGTGAAACCTCGTAGATATGCTAATCAAGCAATTCGCTCGTGATTTATAAAAAAAAATAGTTTCAAGTCTTGCCACCAGTTGAAAATATGGCGCTGTGAGCAGTCAGAACATGTCTGTATCGTTGCTTACGAGATTATACCACAGTCTATTATATAAAGCCGCGAAGCTCAATATGTAGTAAAAATGCAAACATGGGTAGTTGCCCACCACTAGGATCGCTACTATCGCCTCATCATCGCAGATCTCTCTCCTAGCAGCCGACAAAATATGTTACACTTTCGTTGTCGTGTTCTTTTGGATAAAATTAACACCTTCCTTCCATTATTGAAATATTAAATGCATAAAGTTAATTTATTATTTTAATGAAGTATATTAAATTCCACCATAAACTCGAAGATACCTGCAAGAAATAAGTTAATATAATTTTTGTTTGTGCAAAACGAACTGAAATTTGCTATAATAGCTTCACTCATTCAAGATTATAGCGATAATTAACTATGAAACCAATAAATATTAATTTGCATTTCTCTTTACAACAATAATAATGGAAATATGAATTAATGGAGTAACTTACGTGTACCGGTACTTGTAGTGTAGGCTTACGTAGTTAACAAAGTGGGATGAGGTTAAGCAATAATAATCATACCAGAATTGGAAATAAAACGTGATCAATAAATTTTATTGCAACAGACTTTTTCTACGTCTCTAGTAAAGCAACAAATAAAAATAACAACAAAATTAACAGCTATAATTAAAAACATATCCTTTGAAGAAAAAAGTAGGCCTAAGCAATAATAATCCCACCAGAATTGAAAATAAAACGTGATCAATAAATTTCATTTAAACAAACTTAATTTTTCTACGTCTTTAGTAAAATAACACATAAAAATAATAACAAAATTAATAGCTAGAATTAAAAATATATCCTCTGAAAAACAAAAGTAGTCCTAACCTTTATTTCTCTGGAAATTTAGCAGCCTAAGTGACAGAACTTTAACCGGTATCTAATGTCCTTTCGGTTAGACTGAAATTTAAGGATATAATGTATTCTAACAGTCACAAAGAACTTCAAATTAACAGTTTTGTTTCTGCACAGCATTCTTGTGGAAACCCAGGAACCTTTCTGAATCTTTCGGAAATCGGACAAATGATAACTCTGGCCTCTTTCTCTTACTGTTGCTACAATTTATAGCACTACAAACGTCTCCTCCTTGTCCTATATTATTATTCCAATTATTATATTTTAGCCATTAACATTTTCATTATAACCAATAACGAACATTTCACAAGCATCAATGTGAAATACGCAACGAGCTAGCACTCGATAGAAATACGACACAGTCCAAAGTCGACCATGGACAGTCTATTGTTTCTAGTTGCTAACCGCTTGGAGCGCTTTATCACGAGATTTGCAAAAAAAAAAAACACCTCAAGCTTCGCAACTGTATATAGTAGACTGTGATTATACATAGCACGATCGAGAGTAGGTCTCTGAGAGTCATGACAATTTCTGCCGCTAGGTTTGCCTCGCTGCACTAAGAAATGATGAATAGTTCCATTACTAAGCATTGTGTATCGTGAAAATAGTTTGATTAATTGTGCATTATTGATCGAGTACGAAAATTATAAATATGCCAAGCATATTACAGTCTTATTTGAGATTTATTGATGACTTGTTAAATATCAGTATGCAGATTTTCAGCGTCATTTAATGGAATTTACAATTTGTTTCCTGAAAGTCTGAATTTGTTGAATTAAAAATTTTGCTTCCAAACTACATTGTTCATATGGTTCATTTACTTTGGCAAGTTGATTGTTTTCAGTTCCGTGTTTTTCCTTCAGATTTCGTGCCCTCTAATTTGTTATAATTGCTGAAAGTGAACTACCGGTTTCTGCTACTTTGAGACATTATTATTATTATTATTATTATTATTATTATTATTATTATTATTATTATTATTATTATTACCATCATCATCATCATCATCATCATCAAAATCAAATTAATATAGTTCTTAGCTTGTCTTGCCTTACGGCAATCAATAGCGTTATTCGAGGAAAAGAGTATGATTTACCATCATCATTTATAGTGGCGAAATATTCCACGACAATGGTTAATTATTACTAGACATCGGATTTTTAGGCACTAAAAATTGCAGTTTTAGGCGCCTAAAATAAGCTCAAAATTTATAAAATTAGGCTCTATTTTAATTAAAATAGCCATTTTAGGCACATCATGGTATCATACTTATTTCTTTCACTGAAATGTTTAGTTATACACTAAAATACGCACAAAAAAGTATGTTTAAACATTAAAAAAAAATACTATATTATATTTATAAACAGAGCTGCACAAATTTAATATATTGCAACTAATGAAATAATGATTATTGATATCAAGATTACTCATTTTAAGTTATTGAAATTCAGTTCCATGCTCAGACTTTATTATAATTATCTGCACAGTACACCACCAGAATTTTTTCTAAATTCTCCACAGTTAACCTTTGCCTTTTGTCACTGAGAATCATTTTGAAAGCAGAAAAACTTCTTTCAACCGAAACTGATGTGAGAGGCGCAAATTTTAAATTAGGTACAATAGAAACATCAATACTTACTGGAACATTTACACTTTCCCCCGATATCACTCTTGATACTTTTTCCAACAATGAAAATCCTACATTCTTATTTAATACGTTGTCCCACTTATTTTTAACTTTTTTCCCAGTTTCGCCCAAAGCAGAATGTATGTCCACTTGAGCTTCCTTTACTATTGCTATTTGGCTACAAAGAGATTGTTTTTCACGTTCTAATTGTTCAATGCTTGCAGGTATGAAAGAAAAGTTTGATGTTATGTAGGCAATATCGTTTTTCACTCGTGAGTCATTCAGACAATCTTTCACTGCTTTCACACACGCTGCACTATCAGTTTCAGGTAATTTATCAATAACTGTGACCACTTCTTTAAAATACTTAGAATAATACACCACTGACTGAATCCAGGTTCCCCATCGTGTAACAACCGGCTGAGGTGGGAGTGGGATATCTGGAAAGTTCTCTCTGAATATTGAAATCCTGGATGGGGCTTTACAAAAACATTTTTTTGTGTTAGAAATAAACGAATTGACAAGAGGAAATTCATTCCGGATTGTTTCAGAAACCCTGTGAAGGCCATGTGCTAGACAGGTTACATGCGTGAGGTTAGGATAAAATGTTTTAAGAAGTGGAGCTGCAGCAACCATGTATGAGGCAGCATCAGTACAACACAACAGAACTTTAGAATCGTCTATATTACCTGAGTATAAACACTGTAGGCCTTTATTTACAAAATAAGCAATGGCTTGGCTATTCACTTTCGAAAGTTCCTTGACACATACGAGGTGTGGAATCGAAGGTCCATCAGGACTAAGTTTTCCTACTAACATATTTGCTATATACCTATTCATAGGATCTGAGGTTTCATCCACAGAGACCCATACGTAAGAATCACCTATATCCTCCCGAATGGAAGCTAAAGTTTCATTGTATATTCTATCTAAGTAATTTTTTCTTAGGGTCGACTCAGATGGGATATTTTGTTTGCAGTATTTTTGTAAAAACTGTCTTAAAACCGGATTTTCAATTGCATTCCAGGGAATGTTAGCAGCAACAAACGCTCTGGTTAAATCAGCATAGAAATTGCTGCTGAGATTGGATGAAGTAGGCTGTGTTGGTAAAGTTTGTTGCAGTTGATTTTTCTGCTGAGCTTTAGCCTTATGAGCCTCTCCTTGCACATGCTGCTTTAGGTGGCACTTCTTTTCTTGCGAAATCTAAAAATGTAAAGTAAACTGAATAAAATTAAAATAAAATCCTAATTGTTGTATTGCCGTATTTCTATCACAAAGTTAGTGGGTTCGAACAATCAAAATTTTAATGACTTGAAAATACTTTAACTATCGGAATTTAAAAGGTTAAAGTGTAGTGGTCTTAAAAAGAATTATACCTCAGGATAGCTCAGTCAATGTATAAATATTATAGGCCTACTCATTAAAATTAATAGAATTTATATATTTCAACTATTGTTACATACCTGTTTGCTACAAATCTTGCAGAATATTATTTTTCCATCATAAGTGAATTCTGAATATTCTGTTAGCCATTGCCGGATCAATGTAGATTTTGCACTTATATTTTTCGGCATTATCGCGTTAAACTTCACAGGAAAACGTCCTACCGCTCAAAACTTCTCAACACAAATAAGGTGAGGGAAAGAGCAACTGTTAACGAGCATTCAAATGAACCGTTGTTATTGAGATTCAATTGGACAAAAATACAAAGTTCCACTTATTGTTGCATTTCCTGGTAGTGTTAACACTAGGAGGGCCATTCTTTTAAATATTTTGTAACGGTTTACCCTACTAATTCGCAGTTTTACGACTTTTCATAAATATTTCAAAAACACTCTTTCTCCAAAAATTGTGATTTTATGACACTCTGAAGGGCAGTACAGCTAATCGGTTTCAGACCGAAAACAGTCATTTTTATAGTATAGTATATCTCTGAATCGGTAGCAGCACATGTTGTGATTGTTGCCTGCTTCAAAACTAAGGTTGGTTCTTTGTCGGCATTTATGCCTCCAAACATGTTAAATTCGGTGAAATCTATTGCGAGTGTCGTGAGATTCAAAACATTTTGTTTCCTTTATCAATGGTTTCATGGCCGGTGTGAAGCAAACTTTCCACTTTTTAAATGCCTTAAATTTCGCAGTGAATGTATGTATAAATTATAAAAAGTAAGAGAAAATGCGAAACTTTACAGTGAGTTAGGCATTTTTAGGCGAATATTAACAAATTAGGCTCTAATAACTGTTTTAGGGCATTTTAGGGCACTATAAAACTCTTTGAATACCTTTCAATTTCCATGAAACACAAATATTAATAATTATTTTTACTTTTCTCCTAAAGAAACAAAATAGGCATTTGCCCTAGAATCCGATGTCTGATTATTACTGCTGAATATTGACACATATACGATTTGCATTATTTAGGATACAACATACGCAACAATGCGATTTTAATGTTGAGAATGCAGAGTTTAGTGTAACGTACTCCCCTCATCCTCCAAGCCAAATCAAATATTATTACGACATTAAGAGTAATAAATAAATAATAATTACTACAATTATTCGTTGTGATAAAGTACAATTATCACTGCATGGTGTACCGAAAGTTTTACTTTATGTCTTCTTTAAATTGACATGTCATGAGTGACGACAGAAAACAGCTCAGGGGAGCGAGATTCAGACATTACTAAAAATGAAATGGGGATCGGGGAGAGCAGATGCGCATGTGCCTATGATCGGCAAATTCTAAAAAAATATTGTCCCTGAGATTCCTGAGATATTCGTTTATGTTTTGGTAAATGGTCAAATTCGAAAATCATTATTCTAATCACATATATTGCAGTATAACTTCCTAATTAATTTAATTCTAACTCCTAATTTAAAAACTGTTTACACACACTAAAGGTCCCGCGCCGTGGCGTCGTGGTCTAAGACATCCTGCCTAGGACTCGCGTTACGGAATGCGCGCTGGTTCGAGTCCTCATGGGGGAAGAAATTTTCTCATGAAATTTCGGCCAGTGTATGGGACCGGTGCCAACCCAGCATCGTGATGCACTTGGGGAGCTACGATAGGTAGCGAAATCCGGTTGCGAATGCCAGCTGTAACGGCTGGGAGGATAATGTGCTAACCACACGATACCACCTTTCTGGTTGGATGATCGTCCACCTCTGCTTCGTCATGTGAGCGTGAGGCCAGCAGCCGGATGGTCGGTCTAGGCCCTCCACGGGCTGTAGCGCCACGGATTATTATTATTATTATTATTATTATTATTATTATTATTATTATTTTATTATTATTATTATTATTATTATTATTATTATTATTATTATTATTATTATTATTATTATTATTATTACACACACTAAAATATCATAGCATTTGCTATTACTACCCACTACTGGATTAATCTTGCACAGGATAGGGACCGATGGTGACGGGCTTACGTGAGGGCGGCAATGAACCTGCGGGCTCATTAAAAGCCATTTGTAAGTAACAGGTTAATCAGCAGGCCTATTAGATATTTATTTCACCGCTGCAAGTTGTGCAAGAAAAATCGCACATTTGTACTAATCATGTATTATGACTGCTGTTTGCTTTAGTAAAAATCATAACACTTCAACGTCAATATATTTTTAAAAAAGAAAGGGATAAGTTAGGCCTACTTACAAATGATTAAATTATGGAGTCAGGGAAATGGAAGATAATGCAGTACCTTAATTCATTGGAATAATAATAATGATAATAATAATAATAATAATAATAATAATAATAATAATAATAAATGAATATGTGAAAAGGGTAGACTACACTGTTCATGTAAAATATATTAAGTTTCTTTCATTATTTCCGAAAAGGTACGGTGTATGAATTGAACAACAGAAAGGTAGTACCTTAGTTTATAATATGTAATATCTTTTAATATCAAGCATAACAGCCTTTTATTGTAATACTAGCCGTACCCGTGCGTTCCGCTGCACCCGTTAGAAATAAATATAAAGCAATTACATAATTAAAATAGGACATTTGATCCAGGGAAGATTCGTGTTTGATAGAAGGATAAATCGTTTAATATGTTACTTAATTTAAATTGTATTTAAATAATTAAAATGCGATCATTTTGGTCCAGAGACCAATCATTTGGTGCAATGACAATTCCTTTAACATGTTTCTTAATTTTTATTACATGCAACCATAGTTTAATGAAGATTGACATCATTTAGATTTAATGTGTATATTTTATTTTACTTGTTATAGGTTTCCATTGAATTGTGGTAATAACTTAATTTTAACCCTTGTTTTCTATGTATTCAGTAAATGGCGCTTGGCCCACTATGGTTCTGAACCCTTCAAATAACTTAAATTATATTATATAATATTACATATTATATTATATTATATTATATCATATCAGAAGTTACTCTAATAACATTATAGCATTATGTCCATCTAGAGAAACTACACTTTCCAATGGTGAAATAATAATTAATTATACAAATCGGTTAATTTAGCTTCCGATATTACTTCATACAAACACAGAAACATTCTCTGCAGGCTATCTTTTGTAGCTTTCGATTGTTGCTGTCCAAGGCCCCTTATAGACGAAGTCATTTGTTTTTTAATTCATTACACGGCCTTAGATGGCAGTTATTTTAATTTTAAAACTCATTTATCTCATGAAATATCAGTCCTATCAAAATTTTTCAAGGAATAAAACTTATCGCAAATTATTTTTAAAGAAACTTTTGTTATGTAACATTTTTCACAAAAATCAATAATAAGCGAGATATTTCGATTTATTTAATTCAGGCCCCCTTATAAACCCCGCTTTTTAATAATGTAGTTTGAACGCCATATAGCCTAAAATCTAAGTTACAACGAACTTAATTTATATCCAATTTTCATCGAAATCCGTTCAGCCATTATCGCATGAAAAGGTAACAAACATACAGACAGACAGACAGGCAAACAAAAATTTCAAAAAAGCGATTTTCGGTTTCAGGGTGATTAATTATATATGTTAGGACCAATTATTTTTGGAAAATCGAAAATTACCAGAAAAATTTCGGCTACAGATTTATTATTAGTATAGATAATTGAGACGTAGAAGTTTGGAAATTACGTCTATTGTCCATAAAATATTGTACGAAGCATTTAATAAGCATTGGTGAGTCATTTAAATGCCCCAAATGTCAATGTCATTTAAGTGTTCTGCTATGAATATTTAGTCTAGAACAGCGGAATTGGCATTACGAGGGAACCACTTCAGACGCGTATTTCAAGCGCTATGCGCCAGCTTGTATAATCTCGTAAGCAACGGTCTGTATACAGACACTGTATCAGAACGTGGTATGGGCGCAGGAAAGATCAAACACATGAACACTTGCGGACCTGCTAGGTGTACAGTGATATCTGCACGTTAAAGGGATCTGCTTGTACAACACGTGATTCCAGCTTTGCAAAAACGCAACTAACCACACCATTATTTTCATGCAAGATGGTTCAACACCACATGTCGCTCGCCAGGTGAAAGAGTTGCTGCGAGAAACTTTCAGTAATGACAGCATCATCTCTAGGTAATTTCCAGATGCGTGATCTTCAAGATTCCCCGACCTGAATCCATGTCACTTCTGGTTTTGGGGGATATAGATCGTGTCTATCAGGGACATCCGGTCACTGCCTGATCTAAAGGCTAGCATACGACATGTTGCTCTGATTTAATCAAATATGCTGCTAGTAACTGTCGACCATGCCGTGTTACGGATGAAACATGTTGCTGAGGTGGGAGGCCATGTTGAAGTTTTTTGTAACCACAGTTCCTAATAAACGTATACTTTATTTTTTTTCATGGAGTGCAGTTTCACAGAAAGGACTTTGCCGACAGACCTTCTACTGCCCCCTACTAATTGGTTGTCATAAATAAATGTCTTCCTTACTGTGACGGAAATCTTGTCTTCTCTTGTTAGTAACCAATCACAACCCTCGTTCAGAAGAATTGACAGGTGCCCGTCAAATCCACGTGGAGGCAGAGTTGCCGCATCTTTTCCGAATTTCAAGAATCCAGTCTGTTTCACTGCAAAATTTCGAAGGTCACCAGGATTATGGCAACTGTGCAATGTTGGGACGAGGGGACAGGATGGAATTGTCAGAGTTGTTTGTGTAGGAAGTCATAAATCTGTAAGTGGGTGTTCAAAGGAGCCACCGAACTGCACTCCTTGAAATAAAATAAGGTATACCAGCACCACCGTTACCGTATGCTTGATCTTTCTTGCCTTCTTCCTGCGCCCATACCACGTTCTGACTGCTTACAGCGCCATATTTTCATCTGGTGGCAAGACTTGGAGCTTTTTTTGCATAATTTACGAGCGCATTGCTTAATTAGCATATCTACAAGGTTTCACAGTCCAAAGATCATTACAGTCCGTGCTGTGCCACGCTGAACACCGTCAGTTTAATTATAACCACCTGATATTTTATTTAAAAAATTATGGTTTATTTAACGACGCTCGCAACTGCAGAGATTATATCAGCGTCGCCGGTGTACCGGAATTTTGTCCCGCAGGAGTTATTTTACATACCAGTAAATTTACTGACAAGAGCCTGTCGCATTTAAACACACTTAAATGCCATCGACCTGGGCCGGAATCGAACCCGCAACCTGGAGCATAGAAGGCCAGCGCTATACCAACTACGCTACCGAGGCCGACTATTTAATTTATATTAGTTATTTATGCAACAAGTGGATAATCTTGATGATTATGCCATAAGTGAATGTTTGTCGCATTCACTATCGTTCGTGCGACAATTTTCACAAGTGTCGTAATATGGTTATCCACGAGTTGGATACAACACTTTATGACATCTTAACATTATAAATTGTAGGAAAGAAATTCAATTCGGGATCCATAGCTGACAAATTGTCGATCGATTAGTTGCGCTTGGCCTTGGCATTGAGTAAAAAGTAATGGATGACCTTGCAGGTTATGTTACAAATGTACCTTTATTTTGTTAATATACTGTAGTTTATGTGTTATTACAAAAATGATACAAAATTGTTAAAGATTGAAAATAAACGATACGTTACCTTCTGTCCTGCATTTCATTTCTTGCTACGTTGCGCGTATAAGCTATAACGAAGATAGCAAGCGTTCCGGTATTACGTCATAGCAAATACATCATTGCTTTTTTCGATACGCGTACTATAATAAGCCAACTATGCATGATTTTCGATGTAGTAGCAACCTGTTTAAAGTTAGGATGACATAAATGTTAATTATTCTTAACATATTTTCGTTATTATCCTTTATAACGGAAGCATGCTGTAACATTTTGGAAACCCTTTAAGGGCGGCTATCCTCATATTGGATTTCCTCTCTAGACATTTTATTTGCCGTAAATCTTAGTGATATAGTAATTTATGTGACAAAAGACTTAAGTAAGATTTTATTAATGAGTGGAAAGTTTATCTCTTGAGGCTTCTAATTTCCACGAGTGAATAAAATCTATCAAGTCTCGTATTGCATACAATATTTTTTTCCACTACTGATATGAAAGTAATATTTCTATAAAAATCATTTTAATTGAAATTAAATATTAGGCTCATTTGTTATTGTTTGATTCAAAATCAACTGTTGTCCATGGTTGGTTCAACTAAATAATATGTTGGCTATGATTTAAAGAATAGTAATAAAGACGACAATGTCAGTCGCGTTGGATACAGAATAAATAAATTCAGTAAGTGGGACAGTATCTACTAGTAATGTAAATGTAATCATAACAGTACCACATGATGGTAGCAATCTTAATTTCAGTGGAATGTTTTTGTACTTGTGCTTTTACTTTGGGTTCTTTTTGTTAATTTTATTTGTTATAGTAGATGTTATTTTAATTTCACACTATTATGTTCATAGTGTTGGTTTTATTGTGTGTTTAGTCTAAGCTAATTTATTTTGCATTTTAAATGCATTTCTAGGAGTAAATAAAATCAGCAGTGAATAAAACTAATTCTCTTCACTCTTGCATTAAAGTCATTATTTAGATTACTATGAATGACTAAACAAAGCCCTCTTTACTCGTACATATAAGTATAATAATATATATCATTCGTAAGCGTATACGAGTAAAGTATGCACAATTATTTACGGTATGCTGCAAAACAAGCGACACTGAAATTAGATGTAGATTCATTTTCCGGGCTGAGAGGCCGTGGTCTATTAGTTGGTTTTATACCAGACGTTTCGTCTGCAACTGCGGCAGACATCTTCAGTGGAGTGGTATCCGAGGTCGCAAGACTCTTCTCGGCGTACCTGAGGCAACTGATCCTGTGTCTGGTTGTGCGAGCGTATTTATAGTGCGGCTCGCGGGCCGAGGCCTGTTGTCGCTGCGGTCCGCGCCGCTTTGTTCGCTGCTCCCGTTCTGGGTTCCGTCCTTTTGTTGTAGTGGCTTCTTATCTGTTCTGTTTAGGACCGGGTACCAACACTTGTTTAGCTTTACGCCTTCTTCCTTGCGATTAAAGTTGTTGTTGTGTTTATGTATTTCTATCGCTTCTCTATGTAGACGGGGGAAGAAGTGCGTCGTCGTGCTCAAGATGTCCGTGTCCTTGAATCTAATGTTGTGATCGCCCTCTTGATAGGCATGTGCTGCCACTGCCGATTTGTCGATCTGTCCTAGGCGGCAATTCCTATTATGTTCTGTCAGTCTCGTCCTGACGCTCCGCTGTGTAGTACCAATGTAGACCTTCCCGCACGAACACGGAATCCTGTAAACTCCGGCGGACAGCAGCTTATCTCGTTTGTCCTTGGATGACCTCAGCATGTTCCGGATTTGCTTGGTCGGCAGGAAGGTCGTTTCCACTTCATGACGCTTCAGCACCCTGCTGATCCGGTCCGTCACATTCCTTAAGTAGGGTAGGAAGACCGTGCCCTTCTTAGTCGCTCGTTCCTGTGACCGCATCGACGGTGTTACTCTGGGACGCATGGCTCTCTTTATCTCCGGCCTTGAGTAGCCATTGGCCATGAGTGCTGTCGCTACATGGCTCAGCTCCCGTTGGATGTGTCGTGGCTCGGCTACCCGCCTGGCCCTGTTGATCAGGGTTTTCATCATGGCCCGTTTCTGGCCGGGATGATGATTGGAAGTCTTATGCAGATATCTGTCTGTGTGGGTCGGCTTCCTGTAGACGTCATGACCTAGGGTGCCATCTGTCCTCCTTTGTACCATAACGTCCAGGAAGGGTAACCTACCGTCCTTTTCCGTTTCCATAGTGAATTGTACTTGCGTATGGAAGCTATTCAACTGCCTCAGGAAATCCATCAATGATCGTTCACCATGGGGCCAGATTACGAACGTATCATCGACGTATCTAAACCAGCATGAAGGCTTAAGTGTCGCGGCTTCGAGGATCGACTCTTCAAGAAACTCCATATAAAAGTTGGCTATCATCGGACTTAGCGGGCTCCCCATAGCCACACCATCCAGCTGTTCATAGAATTCATAATTCCATTGGAAATACGTTGTGGTCAGAACCTGGTGAAACAGGTCCACTACATCTTGCGGGTAGAACTTGTGTAGCAGCTCCAGTGTGTCCTTGACCGGTACTTTAGTAAACAATGACACCACGTCAAAGCTTACAAGTAAATCTTCAGGCCGCGTTCTCAACATCTTGATTTTTTCTATGAAGTGGGTCGAGTCTCTGATGTAAGAACTCTTCTTTCCTACGTGTTGTTTCAATTGGTTGCTGAGGTATTTTGCCAGCTCATAGGTAGGAGAGCCGATAGCATTGACGATCGGTCTGAGTGGAACCTCCTTTTTATGTATTTTTGGTAGGCCGTATAGTCTAGGCGGTAATGCCTCCGATTTCTTAATGGAGCGTTGTACGGCCGCTGGAATTGACGAGGCATTTATCAGCTGGTTAGTTTTCTTCAGGATTGCTGCCGTCGGATCCCGTGTCAGCTTCTTATATGTGTTGGGGTCCAGCAGGTCACCAATTTTTCGTTCGTAATCTTTGGTGTTTAAGATTACTGTCGCGTTCCCTTTGTCTGCTGCCAGGATTAGAATGTCTTCTTTCTCGTTAAGGGATTTAATCGCCCTTGACTCATATCTGGTTAAATTGCTCTTCGAAGGCTGCGCACGTTGCAGAATTCGAGCTGTCTCTCTTCGAATTTCTTCAGCCTTATCCATGCTCACTCCTCTTATCCCGGATTCCACATTGGCAATGATGTCTTCGAACGGTAACACACGTGGTGTTACTGCGAAGTTCCCGCCCTTGGCCAGTACCGCCATTTCTTCTGGTGTTAGTATCGTGTCGGATAGATTCACTACTGTCCGAGCGGGGTCCAAGGTCGCGGGGGCCTTGGTTGTCACGCTGTTCTCATATTTCTTCTTAAGACGATCGGTGATGTGTAGTGATGTGGATGTCATGGTGGCATGTGTCATCCTATCTACATGCCACCATGACATCCACATCACTACACATCACCGATCGTCTTAAGAAGAAATATGAGAACAGCGTGACAACCAAGGCCCCCGCGACCTTGGACCCCGCTCGGACAGTAGTGAATCTATCCGACACGATACTAACACCAGAAGAAATGGCGATACTGGCCAAGGGCGGGAACTTCGCAGTAACACCACGTGTGTTACCGTTCGAAGACATCATTGCCAATGTGGAATCCGGGATAAGAGGAGTGAGCATGGATAAGGCTGAAGAAATTCGAAGAGAGACAGCTCGAATTCTGCAACGTGCGCAGCCTTCGAAGAGCAATTTAACCAGAGATGAGTCAAGGGCGATTAAATCCCTTAACGAGAAAGAAGACATTCTAATCCTGGCAGCAGACAAAGGGAACGCGACAGTAATCTTAAACACCAAAGATTACGAACGAAAAATTGGTGACCTGCTGGACCCCAACACATATAAGAAGCTGACACGGGATCCGACGGCAGCAATCCTGAAGAAAACTAACCAGCTGATAAATGCCTCGTCAATTCCAGCGGCCGTACAACGCTCCATTAAGAAATCGGAGGCATTACCGCCTAGACTATACGGCCTACCAAAAATACATAAAAAGGAGGTTCCACTCAGACCGATCGTCAATGCTATCGGCTCTCCTACCTATGAGCTGGCAAAATACCTCAGCAACCAATTGAAACAACACGTAGGAAAGAAGAGTTCTTACATCAGAGACTCGACCCACTTCATAGAAAAAATCAAGATGTTGAGAACGCGGCCTGAAGATTTACTTGTAAGCTTTGACGTGGTGTCATTGTTTACTAAAGTACCGGTCAAGGACACACTGGAGCTGCTACACAAGTTCTACCCGCAAGATGTAGTGGACCTGTTTCACCAGGTTCTGACCACAACGTATTTCCAATGGAATTATGAATTCTATGAACAGCTGGATGGTGTGGCTATGGGGAGCCCGCTAAGTCCGATGATAGCCAACTTTTATATGGAGTTTCTTGAAGAGTCGATCCTCGAAGCCGCGACACTTAAGCCTTCATGCTGGTTTAGATACGTCGATGATACGTTCGTAATCTGGCCCCATGGTGAACGATCATTGATGGATTTCCTGAGGCAGTTGAATAGCTTCCATACGCAAGTACAATTCACTATGGAAACGGAAAAGGACGGTAGGTTACCCTTCCTGGACGTTATGGTACAAAGGAGGACAGATGGCACCCTAGGTCATGACGTCTACAGGAAGCCGACCCACACAGACAGATATCTGCATAAGACTTCCAATCATCATCCCGGCCAGAAACGGGCCATGATGAAAACCCTGATCAACAGGGCCAGGCGGGTAGCCGAGCCACGACACATCCAACGGGAGCTGAGCCATGTAGCGACAGCACTCATGGCCAATGGCTACTCAAGGCCGGAGATAAAGAGAGCCATGCGTCCCAGAGTAACACCGTCGATGCGGTCACAGGAACGAGCGACTAAGAAGGGCACGGTCTTCCTACCCTACTTAAGGAATGTGACGGACCGGATCAGCAGGGTGCTGAAGCGTCATGAAGTGGAAACGACCTTCCTGCCGACCAAGCAAATCCGGAACATGCTGAGGTCATCCAAGGACAAACGAGATAAGCTGCTGTCCGCCGGAGTTTACAGGATTCCGTGTTCGTGCGGGAAGGTCTACATTGGTACTACACAGCGGAGCGTCAGGACGAGACTGACAGAACATAATAGGAATTGCCGCCTAGGACAGATCGACAAATCGGCAGTGGCAGCACATGCCTATCAAGAGGGCGATCACAACATTAGATTCAAGGACACGGACATCTTGAGCACGACGACGCACTTCTTCCCCCGTCTACATAGAGAAGCGATAGAAATACATAAACACAACAACAACTTTAATCGCAAGGAAGAAGGCGTAAAGCTAAACAAGTGTTGGTACCCGGTCCTAAACAGAACAGATAAGAAGCCACTACAACAAAAGGACGGAACCCAGAACGGGAGCAGCGAACAAAGCGGCGCGGACCGCAGCGACAACAGGCCTCGGCCCGCGAGCCGCACTATAAATACGCTCGCACAACCAGACACAGGATCAGTTGCCTCAGGTACGCCGAGAAGAGTCTTGCGACCTCGGATACCACTCCACTGAAGATGTCTGCCGCAGTTGCAGACGAAACGTCTGGTATAAAACCAACTAATAGACCACGGCCTCTCAGCCCGGAAAATGAATCTACATCTATAGACTCCGGCCGTGAAAGCCTACACTGCAAAAAAGACACTGAAATTATTTTTCATCTGCTGTCCACGTTTCCCAACAATGAAATATTTATTGTTTTAACATATTATTGTGAATTCAGTGTTGTGTTGATTTCTGCAATTATGGTTCTCACAACAGAGGAGAAGGTGTTTCTCGTGGAACATTATTTCCGGTCATACGGAATAGGATGTCAGAATGGGTCAAGTTACCTTCACGTTATAAAGAACAGTGCGAGGAGCGATTTATAAGGACGCACCAAATAACAGAACAATGTTGACAAGTTCCATCATACACTACCAGTCCATGTCAACGAACGAAAAGGGACAAGAGGGCGTCCAAGAACCTTCACCACAAACGAGAATCATGGTCGACTTCTCCAACAGTCCTCAAAGCGTAGTCTATGACGAACATCACTGAAACTTGATTTGAGCGATAGGTCCGGTCGGCGGATGTTTAAAGAGCTGGGTGGAATTGCATACCGCATTCAAGTGTTCAGCGTCTAGGCTTCGGCCACAGTGGAAGCGGTTGGCGGCGCGGCGCGTTGAGTGGCGGCGTGGATGAATCACAAACGCATGTTAGCAAATGCAGCTGGCCAAAGTGTGAGCGGAGCGGCATTTTGGAGGGGAAGTTGGTTCAAGGACAACGCTACACGCCGCTGGCCGCCCGCTCTTGTTTGAGATTTTAGCGGCGCCGCTCACAATTATTGCAAGTATGAATTGTCAAGAAATGAGAAAGAAGTTATCATTTTAGAAGTGAAAACCCGAATATTCCTATGGAATAATTGGGAGAAGAACTTCAAAAACCTCTCCATGACGAGGAATATGTAGGAAGACATTTTACTGAACGCGAATAATATTTTTATAATATGTCGTGTGATTATTATTATTATTATTATTATTATTATTATTATTATTATTATTATTATTATTATTATTATTACTCATACTTCGTAGAATATTGTCGGGATAAACACTCAGTGCTGCGTACAATATTAAACACATTCCAACTCCGAAATAAAGGTACAATTACATGATTTAAATATTTTTGTTGTTACGATTAACGATCGTTAAAGCAAAGAAATACCGGTAGGATTAAAACTATTAGGTCAAAAGTAATTATTTACAATCTCATACAAGAAATTGGCACTTCTGTTATGAAAAAACACAATCTATTAAGTACAAATTATAATGTTATATTAACATCTGCGACTGATTGAAATAATCACTGTAGTTATCCTTATTTGTCTATCAAATTCATTGCAACTCCTTATTTGTCTATCAAATTCATTGCAACTATTATTCCTGCGATCTGAGTTCTAATGAGTTTGCACATCATCAGTTCTCTAATTTGTAAAGTCGTTTCATGGTAATGCAGATCATTCTTTGTCGCAATCTTTTCTCAAATGGAAGCTTATAATATGTGCTGGCTCTTTTCACATTTGTGTCCATATTTCTAGCGTGAATCGCCACTTAGCACGCAATATTTAGAAAGCACATTCCACGTATTATTTTTCGAACACTAGATAAACGTTGATTAAAATTTTCCCTTCTAGGCGTTAGTTCTCTCACTAGATATTGCCTCATAAGATAAAGTTTTAGAGGATAGGCTTCATCTCCAATAAGTACAAATGATACCTTTATAATTGAGTTCGATAGTTCAGGCACATTAAACCTGTTGGTCTCCAACAAATTGAAAAGTGTAAAGTTGTGAAAATGCCTCCATCACTGTGTTTTCCTCTTCCCACCAAATCAATGGTTAAAATGTTTAGTCTGCGCCAGCAATACTCTGTAGCAATACTACGTAAATTAAAATATCTGGAACTGAATTTATCAGGACCCTTTACCTGACCATGCTTTTCGTCGTTTGTTACGAAGCAATTAGGGAACCACAACGTCCGTATTAATCACCGACTACTTCGTTTAATTTTTCTTTATTTGGTTATGGTATAAATTCTTTAATCGATTCATTTTAGATTACCTCACACGTTTGTCTTGCCATTACAATTGCTGTAAATTTTCCTACCCTGAAGGAAAATGCCAGTAATCGCAATGATGTCTCTGTGGCTATAAACTTACAAGAAAGAGTAATGTTAGAAATGTACCTTAAATTTTGTTCATCTTAACGTAGTAGATTACTTAATATTAGAATATATTAATATTTCAGTCACTAATTCATTAAATATTCATTATTGCATTCTATTTCAGAAGACATGGCAAAAATAAGTCGTAGAATTTAAAAGATAAATTTGAGAAGGAACTCCAGAAGCTCCCAAAGATACGAAGCGGTTCCGAAGCTCTTGAATCGCTACATCGTTATGGACGTTTTTCGACCTGACGATGTTTATGAAGGACGTCGTCCTTTCTGATAGGACTGTAGGAAATCTTTCCTTCCAGGAGATCCCATCGACTCCAAACAGTCCTGATTTGGGAGAAAGTAAAGACAATTATCAGCGATGATAACGTATCACTTCAGACGAATATGTCTTCGAATGCCTCAACACCAAAGCCAAGGGTTCGAATATAAATCTAAATTATTTAAATATATATCACTTACATAAAAAATATATTTATGTTAAATCTATTTACCAATAATTGGTTATTTAAAATGGGATATATATACATACACACAATAATATAAAAAATAATTGATGCTGAAACTAGAGTAGTTCGATATCCTGTTAATAAGGCAACGGCAAGAGAGTATATTTTCAGTGGTACGGAGCACAATTTTTAATATCTCTTTTGCCGCATATGAAAAGTAATAATAATTATAAGTGCAGTAGAAAAATTAAAATTTGCACAGCAAACTATTGTAAGAAGTTTTAAAGGCAATAAATCAAAATGAAAAAAAAAAAGAAAGAAAAATATTGAAAACTGCTCATTTCTAATGTTAAATTTTCGTAAGTATAAATATGTGTTTTTTTTTTTTTTTGCCATGTAAGATGCAGCCCATGCAATTATTCGTAATGAATGAGACTTAATTCCATCAACACAAAAATTTAAGGATTCGTAGGACTATTTTTATTTAATTTAATTTATATGCAGTATAGCCTACCTGCATCATTGTTCGAAGAATGCATGATCCCGTGTCTTTAACTTAAAATAATTGTATCTTAATATAATGATTAGCCATTGTGCAATAGTGATGAATCTCCGAAATTTGATGGCTTGCTTCTGTAGTCGCTCCTTATTTTTATTTAGAAAATAGTCGAAAGTTGTAAAAGGCATGCGAGTATACTTAAAATATCTATCTGGATATGTCCCTAATTCTCCATACAAACGATGAAATTCTCAGAGTTTCACATCTCTTATTAAATGGATGAACATAAAATTCTCTTCTATTCCTATTTTAAGCTGTTCTTTCTAGATAAGAATTGCCTAGAAGCAAACACTGTCATGATCTCATCTCCACG
The DNA here is from genome assembly GCF_040183065.1 of Periplaneta americana. Lineage (NCBI taxonomy): Eukaryota > Metazoa > Arthropoda > Insecta > Blattodea > Blattidae > Periplaneta > Periplaneta americana. The sequence continues at coordinate 120,921,745 of NC_091119.1, forward strand.
CCGCGCCGCTCACCAACTCTGCGCTATATGGCCACACCAACGCTCTTTCCTCCCCACTCCTCAATTTTTCGAGAGCGGTACCGCGCCGTTCGACGCTTCCACTGTGGCCGCAGCCTGCGCTATGGCCACACCAACGCTCTTTCCTCCCCACTCCTCAATTTTTCGTGAGCGGTACCGCGCCGCTTGCACTGTGGCAGAAGCCTAACAGAGCCCGAGCCCGATTACAGTATTGCAACCGAATGTTGTCCATGACTTATCAGAATCCAGATTTTTCTGCAATCAGATGAAAGTCATATTCACCTAACGATAAACCACTCGTTTAAAAAAAAACTATTTAAACGGCCTGATGTTATATAGAAACCACTGCACAGTGCGCGGGTTATGATTTGGTGCGCCGTGTCCGGTCATGGAATATTGGGCCCTTATTTCGTAGAGGATGCTGCACAGAATCCAAAAACAGTAAAGCAGGTACTCTACAGAGACCTAAGTATTATCCCATTCGTGCGGGATTTGACCGTTTTTGTCTCGCCAGAAACTTAACCTCCAAAACGACAATGGATGCAGCAAGATGGAGCTACAGCGCACACCGCGGGAAAGTCACTTGCCCTACTGCAACGACACTTTGGAGATCGCGTGGAACTCCATTGCCGTGCCCTTTCTGTTCCCCGGATCTCACAGCCTCAGATGCCTGCATATGTGGCATGTTGAAAGAATCAGCTTTCAAAACAGATGACCCACCTACAAATATTCCCGAATTACGCGAGAAGATAACGTAATTGTTTGTGTCCTTACAGCAACCTTAGTTCACCAACATATTCAACAATCTTCAGAAACATGAACAGTGTGTGGCACGTGATGGTACATATTTTGAACACATACTGTACCAACGCAATTAGGTAACATTTCAGTGTCGTTTGTTTTGCCGCATATTGTACATTGTAAGTTTCAGTATCAGGAAATAAGTTCGAGAAAATTAATTTCGTAGGCTACTGTATCACACTTACGTGCAATCCGGAGCATAATGAGTCCCCACCAGATGCTCCAGCCCCAGCCCACAAGACAGAAGATTACAGTAAAGAGTTGTGTTGCTCCCACTATGATATTCACCACGAAAGACCCCAGGCGACCTTGAGGATCATCATATGGTCCAAAGCGTGGTTTGCCGAAACACAAGCAGAAAAACCCGCTTGTCAAAGTTCCTGAAAGCATAATGAACAAATCAGCCTTTGAGAGCGTATTTTGTCGTTATTTCCTTTTCTGCAGTATTTTGTTGTTTAGTTAACTGCTCGAAGACAGGTTTGAACCTCACAAGTGATCCCAACAAGGCACCACCTTATGAGACAACTAGGCTAGGAGATAATGGGGTAGGGTGGCCAGTTCCTTTACCCCAGTATTTTATTATTTTTTAGTATATTGAGTACCGGTATATACCGTTCTTATGCATAGACTTTTTATGTAGTCCGACATTCATGCACCCACGATCACGTTATTACGTAACGTTTAACGTTGGTGGTTATCAGTGGTTGTGTTCTCAATGTGAGTTATTTTAATTTTTGAATGGAAGTAGATTCTAAGCATGAATCCGGAAGTGCGCGCGCGTAAATTTTTTCATTCAGCAGTTTTGTACGGTTTCTGTGTACCTCTGTGTGTGCGAGTTTGGAGAATATATATTGTGTGTGTGTGTGTGTATATATATATATATATATATATATATATATATATATATATATATATATATATATACTATAGTGAACGGGAGAAGAGTTCGGGGCAGAAGAAGATATCAGATGATAGACGACATTAAGATATATGGATCATATGCGGAGACTAAGGGAAAGGAAGAAAGTAGGAAAGATTGGAGAATGCTGGGTTTGCAGTGAAAGACCTGCATGGGCAGAACACTTATGTGTGTATATACATACATACATACATACATACATACATACACACACACCCACACAGGGTGGAAGGGAACCTATTACATTAATTCACAGAGGTAACAGATCAAGTCAAGGAACTTCGAAATAGTATGTGTTGTTCACGTAGTTAGAAGCTGTTTCAATCCATACTAACTAAACATATTTGTTGTTGCATGCATGTGTGAACGTAGGCCTACTCTCTTAGTCATTTTATACATACGATCCTGCTTTTGGTTTCACGTATGGAAGACTCACCAAGACCAGGCACGATGATGTTGAAGATGAGGCAAACCCATGCAAGTGGCACAGGAAGCACAGGGATAGCTCCGCGCATCATAGACCCAGTTTCCTGCAGAGATGGGTCCAATTTTGGTCTAGTATCCGGCTGCAAATACAAAATACGATTCAGTTTATGTAAAAATGTAATACGGTAATACGAATTTTATTTCAGTACAGAGACTCGGGATCTTCTTCAGGGCAGTTTTTAAAGTACGATGTAATGGATGTAAAGATATATTGTGTCCTATGTACTGTTTAGGGAGAATTTATTATTATTATTATTATTATTATTATTATTATTATTATTACTATTATATAATGTAGTAACTTGGCATATTTGTGACAAATGAAATCACGATTTAAACTGATATATTTCCTCACAGCACTTCTTTACATGTAATGGTGGACCTCGCATTTCTCGTATACCGTGCCACCATTAACAATCATTACAATAACGCTTCTTTGCAGTACGCGCCTCAAAAATACTCTATTCTCACTAGCTATCTACCCTCTTATTGCTCAGTCATCGTATTATTCAATACAAGTAGGCCTACTTATCCTACATTCCCTTTACTGTTCACTATTTATTCACTAGTTCTGATATTAGACCTCTATAAGTGCCATCTCTAATACTTTATATCACTTTATGCTCGACCATGCCGAAATGTAGTAATTATACACTTGGTAGTAGCCCTTTAATGCACCTCATTAAAGTACACCTATTCATTATAGTTCAGTTGTTCAGCCAATGAGAAATCACCATTGTAGCATTATAAAAGCTCAAGTATCGATTATTCTCGGATATGCAATCGAAAGACAACTAGTGAAAAGTCACGGAGGCTGGAAATCCAATACTGTCGCAGAAGGTTATGTTCTGTTACTATAATAATTAGTGTTAATTGTAAATAATATTCAAATAATTTCAATTTGTCATCTCGTTTTTCAATTCTAAATCAATTTCCAGGTTATATCAAGACTAATGTTCATGTTATTCTCTAGATTATATCACAATTTAGAAGGTCAGTTCCGCTCGTCACTTACATAACCATAACATGAATACTTATGAATAATTTCAAGTTAGAAATATGGTCGAACATAAAAAGTCGTATGAAACTTGCCTATAATGGTAATTAAGACGCTCGTATGAAAATTATGAAACGAGCGCAAGCGAGTTTCATAAACAAACATACTCGCCTCTTAATTACTACCATTATAGGCTCGTTGCATAATGTACAGTTACGGAAGAAAAAACTGGCCGATGAACAGCAAAACTCGTAATGTTACTTATGCCGGTTTTGTTGTGATTATCACAGTACAGAGTACTGTTTGCTCGTAGTTGCTGGACTAGGAGAGAGAGGCTTTCGTACTGTTTCTGTTCACATTCTATAAGGTTGAAACTCTCGTGTTTTTGTCGATGTACAGAAATTTGTTATTTAATTGTTTTTACCAGTACGAGGAATGTTACTGATTTCATTATCAACTCATCTGTTCGCCTCTCTTTACTCTATAGACATACGGTACTTCGTTTATTTATGGTTTATTTTTACTTTAATATCTTCCTGGAAAAACAGACGACGAAGAGTAAACAAAATTGAGATAGATACAATACATACGAACTTAATGGTAAGATGATATAGACGTGAACAGTTAGTTAAAGTAGAATAAATATAAATTGATTAAGGTAATCCAATACAAATTATATAAGTGAACATTCAATTAAATTGAAATAAATAAATACCTATAAATTACTTTCGGTAAACAATTAGTAATGAGGGAAGAGAAACACAAATAGATTTGTTAGTTAGAAATAATTTTTGTGCAATTTAGGATAACGTTTGATTATATAAGTGATTCTAGTGTTTACTAGAACCTATTTATTTATTCTATTATTAAAGCTACAGGGTGCTATTCATAGACATTTCGCTAGCCCGGGCTCCGAGCGTGCTAAACAGGATTCATATCATATCATATCATATATCATATCATATCATATCATATCATATCATATCATATCATATCATATCATATCATATCATATCATATCATATCATATCATATCATATCATATCATATCATATCGCTGACACTGATTTATGAATACGAAAAACGTTAGTTCGCTGATCATCCACCGAAAGCCCGCGCTAAGAATGTCTATGAATACGGCCCACAGTGTTTATTTTTGTTCTAAAAATAGAAAAGAAAAATACATTCCTGAAGTAAAATAATTAATACTGAATGTTCTTTATGTCACAAATTAAAATATTCTTCTACCTATGTAGTTCTAGTTATATACAACAGTTTTCTTCTGGACTTAATAGCCTGTCCATAAACCGTTGACATTGATCACTGCATCCATTCTTCTACTTACAGAATTAACAAGGCTTTGGATATAGACCTACTGTATCTATCTGACAATGAAAATCGAAAAATCGAAGGAGAATTGGGAGGAAAATTTAAAAGGTACGCAAAACGCGTCCTTGCAAGGGGTTGGGGGCTGTACAAAACTAAATATGTGAGCTCCAAGCCTGTTGGCCACTAGTCTCACTCCGGTTTACGCTGCTCCCCTGAAGGAGCTCTAGAAAATTTTGAAGGGGAAGCCGAAATTGGACGTAACCTCTTAGGTACCACATACGCGAGGGGGGCTGAGATTGATCAATTGATCACGGAACGGGGCGAGGAGGAGTTGGCTGGTGTTTGCCGTTAGGATGGCAAGACGCTGTCATCTGTTGTTCGATGACAAAAGCAGGTGAAGGCCGTCGGAAGAAGCGCCGTGAAATCTAAGCTGCAATTTGAGAGGTCCCTGTCCTTTCAATTTGCGACTTATTGAGTGACCTCGTATGTTTAATAGACTATTAATATTATCTGAACTAGGGCATACATAATTTATAATAAAGGTGGAATATGTATGGGGAAGGGCATATAGGTCCGTGGCCCATTTCTTATAGGGCTCATCCCGACATTTGTCTTACGCCTGAGGAAAACCACGGAATACCTTAGGCAGGATGAGTTGTCTCATATAAGAGACTAGCCAATTTGGCTATTATGTAGGAGGTCATGAGCCTTGTTGATTTGTCTCAATTTCGAGACCAGCCATTTGGCTATATGATGGCTCAATTGCAAAGAGATGTAATTGTTAATTAGGGAGATTCATGGGGATATGAGTGCAGGTCCGTGGCCCATTTCTTTTAGGGCTCATCCCGACATTTGTCTTAGCGCCTTAGGAAAACCACGGAAAAACCTTAGGCAGGATGAGTTGTCTCAATATCAGAGACTAGCCAGTTGGCTCTTAGGTTGAATGACTCTATGAATCGATGGATATATACTAGCCAATTGGCTCTATTAGATTTCCATCGATCAACAAAAGTAGATAATGTTATGGAGGGATTTTGTTTAGCCCAGTTAAGACAAGGTCATTTTACAGCGGTTGCACTATCCAAGGAGTCTCATGGAGTTGAGTCGTGGCTACCAAAACCTGGGAGTAACGCCAGCCTCCCTGTCCTCCTGTCTCAATAGTATAGCTAATGGACCTGTCTGGTGTCTACGCCGTAACCTAGGATCATACTGGCCGAGGCCAGATATGAGCGGGTTGGGGTTAGCACGAGCTTCCGCATACAGGTTCCTAGCCAGTCGAGCAATGAACTCGTCTATGGTTGGCAACTCCAGTTCATCATGGATCTTTCTTCTCGAGGCGACTCGGGGGAGATGGGTAATGAGTCGAATCACCTGGTTTTGGACAACTTGGAGTTTACGGAGATGGGACACTGCCGCAAACCCCCATGCGGGTGCGGCATAGGTAATGACAGAGCGAATGAGGGCCTTATACATGGTAAGTCCTACCCTCAGGTTGTCAGGAGTTAAGGCCGCCAGAATGGGATAGTGTCTAACTATCAGCCCGTTGGCCTTACGAAGAAGGGATTGGATGTGATCTCGGAAGTTGAGATGAGAGTCCATAATGATCCCTAAATATTTAATTTGGTTCATCCACGGCATTTCTTGTCCGAAAAGTGTGGGTGGTGGTGGTGGTATGTCTTCGAGCCTCGCTCTTAGTGAAAAGAGTATGGCCTGACATTTCTCTACATTGACCTTGATTCTCCAGTCGTGGAACCACGGCTGGAGGTGATCTAAGATCGACTGTAATCTACGGGACGCTAATCTATAGGTTTTGCCCATCGCCAAGAGGGCAGTGTCGTCTGCATAGATATACAGATGACTACTTCTGCCGTGGATATAGCGAAACGGGAGGTCATTAATGAATATATTGAAAAGTATGGGCCCGATAATGGAACCCTGTGGGACTCCTGCGTGAATTTCACGGGGGGTGGAGAAACTAGTGCCTACACGGGTTTTGAATGTACGGCCTCGGAGGTAGTCAGAAATGAGGCGTATCATTCCATCTGGGATTCCCATGCCCAGTAACTTAACGAGGAGTCCCTCATGCCAAACCTTGTCGAATGCTCGCTCGATGTCCAGGTAAGCTGCAGCTACTACACGCTTCGTGCTCATAGCCCAGGTAATGTCCTCCGTCATGCGGAGTGCCTGGAGTGTAGTGGAACGACCAGGGTGAAAACCGAATTGCTCGTTCCTGATTTGGGGCAATACTACTTCAGTGAGGCGTCTATGTATGACCCGCTCCGCCAGTTTGCTGAGACAACTGAGGAGACTAATAGGCCTATAGTTGCTTGGATTCGTCTTATCCTTTCCGGGCTTTGGAAAGAGAACTACGTGAGCTTCTTTCCAGGGAATGGGATAGTGACCGGAAGCCAAGATGTTATTAATTATCTCTGCTATGCGCTTCATAGCTGACCTTGGGAGATGCTGCAATATAATTCCTTGGATACCGTCGGATCCTGCGGCCTTATGAGGGCCGAGGCGACGAATGAAATGGGCGACCTCGTGGGTGTTCGTAGGTCGTATCCCATTTTCCGGCTCCCTGCTAAGGAGGTCTCGAACCGATTCCTCAACAGCTCTGATATGGGGCAAGTTTAAATTTTGTTCCACGGGTTGAAAAGTGGTCTCTAGAACGTCTGCCAGTGCGGTAGCCTTCTCCTCAGGAGTAAAGGCCGTGACATCTGGACCGACTACTAATGGGTGAATAGATTGAGACGGATTGGACAGAGCTCGAGATACACGCCAGACATCTGACATGTTTCTGCTGTCCATCGTCTCAACCTTGGATTTCCAAGCATCCACGACCGTTTCGTGGACCGCCTCACTGATCCGCCTGCGCAAGCGGTTCATTTCTATTCTATGTTGATCTAACCTAGTACGCTTCCACAATGTTCTTGCTCTATTGCGGGCGATCTTTAGGTCTCTAATATAGGGTGGGAGCTGCATCCGTCCCGGTTGTGAAGACCGTTTCGGTATTGCAGCAACCATTGCCTTCTTTATGCACTCCGTCAGGTCGCTAACTGACCTATCTATCCCTGCCGGAGTGACTTCAGGGGGGAGTGGTGGAAGCGTAGCGGCTACCTGGTCTTGAAAGAACACCCAGTCTGCCGCCTTGTAGTTGAATTTCTCAGCGGTTGGGGAGAGTTCGACTGGGTGCATAATCTCCATTATCACCGGTAGGTGGTCGGACGGAAGATCATCCAGGGTTGTTAGTCTCGCTCTAGTTGTGAGACCTTTCACCAGAGCGATGTCTAATATGTCAGGCAGTTGATTTGCAGCATCCGGTACGTGTGTGGGTTCCCTAGGGGCCATCACGACGTATCCGTTTCCTGTAGAATTAAGAAAAAGCCTATCGCCCTGCCGATTGGGGCGTTGACAGTTCCAGCTAGCGTGCTTCGCATTGAGGTCGCCGGCGACTATGAATCTATCGGATAGACTTGTCACTATATCTAAATCGCGTTCATCTAGTATGCCCGGAGGACTGTAGGCAGCCATAAGCAGAAAGGGGGGTCTGCCTATGTAGGCTATCTGACAATGGAACATCATCCCAAACATCTGCAATGAGATTCCACAATTCACCTGCAATCCTAGGACATATATCATATCATATCATATCATATCATATCATATCATATCATATCATATCATATCATATCATATCATATCATATCATATCATATCATATCATATCATATCATATCATATCATATCATATCGCTGACACTGATTTATGAATACGAAAAACGTTAGTTCGCTGATCATCCACCGAAAGCCCGCGCTAAGAATGTCTATGAATACGGCCCACAGTGTTTATTTTTGTTCTAAAAATAGAAAAGAAAAATACATTCCTGAAGTAAAATAATTAATACTGAATGTTCTTTATGTCACAAATTAAAATGTTCTTCTACCTATGTAGTTCTAGTTATATACAACAGTTTTCTTCTGGACTTAATAGCCTGTCCATAAACCGTTGACATTGATCACTGCATCCATTCTTCTACTTACAGAATTAACAAGGCTTTGGATATAGACCTACTGTATCTATCTGACAATGCAACATCATCCCAAACATCTGCAATGAGATTCCACAATTCATCTGCAATCCTAGGACATTGACTCTGTAGTTACACATTAACATTGCGTTGCACTTCCGTACACACATTTTCTATGGAATTTAAGTCAGGACTTCTTGGCACCCATGGAACCTGCCGACATCGTCCCTGTGAATGTTGAACCACTGCTGCACGGCGACGCATGTGTGTACCGAAGACAAGTCATGTTGGAATTTTATTTTGTTTTCGGGCTTAAACACACGAACACTAGGTAGCATCACATTTTCCAGTTTATTGGTGTACTGATGCTCATTCATATGCCCATGAATCCTCCATAGTGCACCGCCACCATAACCAGAAATCCGTACCACACCGACACGGACAAACGACCACTGCGTTGCCTCTGGACCACAAATATTCAGGGTCAAATCTCTTGGATTGTTTCGGTCGATATACGTGCACTGGCCTGCTATAGTTCATAAACATATCATCCAAAAAGATGACCTCTTTCCATGGATAGTTGTATGAATTCGACAAAATGTGACACGATCAATTCGATGGTCTTCACAAATATTTTAGAAGTATAAAATGAAAGCGCCTCGAATGTTCTATTAACATAAGATCTTGTTGTGGTGTTGATGCCTTGAGTCTTCAACTACCAGGTTTACGAGTTATGTAACCTCGCTCTTGATACTGCGCCCACCACCTGGATGCTGTTCTAGTCGCAACTCTATAGCGTTCTCCAGCTCGAGCCGTGCTAAATCGGCCTTCCTCGATCAGTGCAATTACTTTGGCTTTGACGTCCATATCTATTGAACTGAAATACTAATGATGATTTTCGTAGTGGTTGTGGCTATTTATAGACAAATTCTGTTAATAGGGCTGGATAGGGTCACGTGCCTAGGCAGGGGCGGCTTTAGAGGTAGTGCCGTTGTGCCATGGCACTACCAGAATACAGAAGGAAAAGGAGAATTCATATTTTCCGCTCAAAACCTGAGAGAAACAAGTTACGCTTATACAATCTCTACCGTCAATATGATCTTTGCAGCGAAACACGTTGTAACCAGTGTTTGGAGGATGGATCTGTGCCAGGCACTACATCCCATAAGAAATATAATGGGATGCGCGCGCAGTCTTCATGTTCGCTCGTCCTTTTCAGCATCTAAAGCATGATCTAAAATGTGTCGGGCACAAATTGCCGCTGGCTTTTGCAATGCTTGTAAAACTGTATACATCCCCATTTACTACGCCGATCCCTTACTACCTCTCGCTCTGTCTGCCCTTCCACTTTGTCGGAACAAGTTTCGTAGAGCGAAGACTGCAACAATAAGATAATAAAATCTCTCCCGGTTTCTTGAAAACTTGCTTGAGAAAGTTTTCACTTTATTATTTCTACAACAGTACCAATTGTAGTGTGATCGTGTTAAGTCGTGAGGTTGTCATCGTAATAGTGGTCGTGTTATCGTGTTGTGTACTGTGAAAAAATGAACTCGGTTGGCGCTTTATTGAAATCTCCGTTTTCAACATTAACATATGCAAACAAACTTCGTGTTAAAGAATTAGGCAGACATATACCGCACTTAAATATTCATCAAAAGCAGCAAAGTGCTAAAGTTAATAGATCTCGCAAATTCAACCCAGATATTTATTTAAAAAACAACTGGTTGCGTGGATGTGATGTGAAAAATGCGTTCTTCTGTTTCCCGTGTGTTCTGTTCCGAGGTGAACTTAGCTGGCCAAAAGTGCGTGTGACAGATTTAGTACATTTATGGGGTAAAATAAAAACACATCTTAAGTCAAAGGTTAATATGAATAACGTCTTCAGTTTGTCTATGCTGGGTAAAGCGAACACTGAAAATCAGTTAAATTCACACTAAAGACTCGCGATTGCAAAACACAATGAGCAAGTTGATAAAAACAGATATGTGTTAAATTTAATAATAAATTGCATACGATTTTGTGGGGCACTAGATTTAGCACTAACAGGGCACGATGAATCTGAGGAGTTTTGTTTGCAAAATAGACAACTTCAACAAAAAATGATGGATTTATTTTCAAGTCAGAAGAATCGGCGAATGGGTTTTATCTATCGCGCATATTAACCTGGTCAACAAAAGTGCTCAAGTGCTCCAGTTGTATAAATTTTGGTGAGTGATTATTATTATTATTATTATTATTATTATTATTATTATTATTGTTATTAATATTATTAGAGACGAGAATTTCATGCACTATAAAATCCCAAAATATGCATGCATTCATGCACTATCAAACAATGAAATATGCATGATCAAGCGAAAAATACATTAAAATATGCACTTTAATTTTTGTTTCAAATGTCTTATTTCACTTCACTTTTTTTGCACAGTTAAAAACCTAACAACATTTTTAAATTGGTTTTCCTGGACTTGTCAGTCAATATGTTTTTGTAGGCAGAAAATGGCCTCTCTATATTGCAAGAAGTTACGGGTTTAAACTTGAATGAACATATTTGTGACAGTGTCAGGTTAAATTCTTCATTCAGTTTTCGCCACAAATAACCTTCTTCACTGAACAAAAGAATCCGCAGTCCGGGTTAGCATTTATGACCCTGTCCAATTTGTTTTTCGCCGCTACATCCACTTTCCCACGGGCATAAGTGAGGGATCTATGAAATTCTTTGCAGATTCTTTCTTTTGTTCCATTCTTACAATATGTGAAACAGATGCGACATGCTGGTCGACTTGAAATTTTTTAATACATTTCATCTGAAATTATAATAGACCTTACGGTTACCTAGGTACGATTTAAAAACGGACATCGTAATTTAATAATTATTTTAAACAAGTTTTGTAATTTTTTTTACAAAGAACAATTGTCATATAAAATGTTCGGAAACAGAAAAGCATTGCTTAACTCTTTATTCCAACAGTCGCAAAATACGACATCCTCATCTGATCTAATAAAATCTTTTTCTTTACAGTAATCCACTGTGCAAAGAGTACACTTTTGGAATCTTTAAATTGGAAACATATTAGAACCACATTAACACGCGCAAACAGAATAAACAAGCACATTAACAACTTACGATATTCACACACAACACACACAGTTTAACGATGATTCCAATTTTAGAATAATCTAAATTGCTACTAGCACTAGAAAAGGAAGAGAATTTACAACCTCCCTGAAAGAGGATGCTTTTGACCTAAATTATTTGTCGGCAATTTCGTTGAACCCTCTATATTTCCTCTCTACTTACTATTCTCATAATATCCAACGTAATAAATTCATTTATGACACGCAGTGTATAGAGGGTCGTCGGTAAAGTGTTGTAAAAGTGGACTTCCGTCCAGGGAAAGGTCCTCTAACACCTTATTGTGAAAATCTTAACATTTTATTTAATTTTTCTGTTATTTAGTTTTTTTTCTTTTTATTCTTCAATCCTGATTCCTGAAGCTAAAATATGGGATATAAAATCGAGAAACTGAGGTGTCCACACAAATCCATTAAAACATGCATTTAAACTGAATGTAATGTATATTATATGCATTATTAAGCTAAAAATTACCTAAATATGCATTATGCATGTTTTTATCCCTAAAAAGTCGAAAACATGCAAATATACTGGGGAAAAGTACACATATTTGGAACCGGAAAGTAATGAAATGGATAAGTACTAAGTTTGAGCTATGTCCTATGTTCCTATAAAAACATGCATTTGCATGGAATTCTCGTCTCTAATTATTATTATTATTATTATTATTATTATTATTATTATTATTATTATTATTGCTTATTTCTTGTCTTTGGTTTAGACCATAGGCGGATCCAGGGAGGAAATAGTAGGAAAAAGAATTACCCTCCCCCTTAGAGTATCCTAGATCTACCACTGATTTTGGTACTAGGCATTAAATATGTATGAGCCGCCACTGTGCCTAGGACTCTAGAAAGAACACGAAATATACAGTAGTCATAAACCATAAACATAATATGTCTGTAGAGTGAAGAGAGACGAACAGAGGGGATGAAAATAACATTAACAACATTCCTCATACCCTCAATGGCAAAACCAATGGCAAAACAATTTTCTGTATGTTGACTAAAACACAACAAACGTTGCAAATATACACATAGGCTCTGTGCCGGATTCAGGCCTAGGTAACTTAGACACTTGCCTAGGGCGGCAATTTCCAGGGGGCGGAATTTTCTGTCTCTCTTTCGCTCCCTTTTTCATTTTTATTTTACAATGAAATTTATTTTTAAAACACATGTTGGTAAATCTTTTCTGAAGTTTCTTCTTGAACACCTTGTGGAAGTCAGATATTGTTTTGTTGTCACATTGTCGCGGTCGTGGCAAGAGTGAAAGGAAAGTGTGCAGCTGCATAGTTATATTGTAATGCCGGTATCACATTATTACACTATGAAACTGCTTAAATTTAACTGCTTGTATGAACAAGAATGCAGTGTTGAAAATCAAATTGCATATTGTTGTTTATTAGATATTTATCGCTATGAATAGTAACTACAACTCTCAGTTACATTCACAATATAATAGCCTATATCAGCGTTTCTCAAACTATGGTCCTTGGACCACCTGTGTCCCCGAGGTTTGCCCTTGTGGTTCTTCAAAAAGGACAGTAGAAAAAATCAAATTCAAACGAATTGCTTATCACACTATCTGAAAATCTCAGAGTTTGGAAATGACACATGACAGTCACCTTTCACTTTTACTCCCAGTACTGACGTTTTATGAAATTTATTAACCTACCTGTCTACCGAATTCTCACTCTACTCTCAGCAAAAAAAGAGGGATTTAAAGCACTATGAACATGGTGTTTCTCGCCATCTTTTCCCTGCACATCAGCTGACGACATGTGGCTAAGTACATTGGAATATCTTCCAGATATAATCTCAAAACTAAACGAACTAAATCTCTCTCTACAAGGTAATTCTTTGACTGTATGAGAAGAAAGTGTTCGGGAGGAAACTTGGTTTGTGGGTCAGATCCGTAAAACAGAGGTTTTTTCACTATTTCCAACCCTAGAGTCTTCTTTGATTGAAAATTATTTCGTTATTGGAAAGGAAATTATGCAATGACATACGTTCGCATCTCGAAACTCTGAGGTCACAATTTGAAACTTATTTTCCATGTAAATATGACGAATTTTCATGGGTTCGCGATCCCTTGATATTGAAAATAAACTTTCGTTGAGTGAAAGAGAACAGTTAATTGAACTCTCGACTTAAAATGAAATTCCAAGCAGAAAGTATGGTTAATTTCTGGACCTCAGCACAAGTGAAAAGGGAATATATTGAACTGTACAGTGGTGCTTTACAGATTATAACTCAGTTTGCTTTTATGTATCTGTGTGAGAAAGGGTTTTCATCACTAACTCTAATAAAACCAAAGTACCGAAATCGACTCTATGTATGTAACGATCTTTGACTTAAGCTTACCAGCATATATCAAAATATAGAACAACTGCGCAAGAATCGGCAGGCTTATCTATCTCATTAATGATAATACCAACATTTTATTTATTTATTTATTTATTTATTTATTTATTTATTTATTTATTTATTTATTTATTTACTTATTTATTTATTTATTTTGTTTAGTTAATAAGTTAAAGATTGTCCACACTCTAATACCTTGATTTATTAAAAATCTAAAATGATTTTTTTTCTATTAACATTAACTTAATTAGTTAATACTAATATAAAGTTAAACGAAGTAAATTAATTTTAATTAATTAATTCAGTTTTAAAATATACTGGTATTAAAATATGCTTTGCTTTCAAAGGGAACAAAAGTAAGGTGGTCCTCGGAACTGTTCTGACTTAAAAAAGTGGTCTCCACTTCAAAACAGTTTAAGAAACACTGGCCTATGTCATCAACAATACTATTTAATCCTTTTCAGTATGTTCACTATATAATTCGATTTGAAAGGTTTATTCTGTAAAGAGTTGGAGTTTATTTTTCAATTTATTTTATACTCCTGTCGAAGTAAGAAATGCTCGTAAAAATTATACACCAACAGAAACCATGCTTAAAAAACCACAGCCTGCCTTTCAAAAATAAATTTTGTTTCAACAATGAATAAGTTTGAGTATTATGTTTCTTTGCTTCGCGTCTGATATGCTTCGTCAGATCGACTTTGATAATACCATCATTGGTTTCTCTGTGAAAGTCTGAAGAAAGTCTTTATAATTCACAAGTAAGATGCATGTATTTTGATTTCAGTAATTTACTGTTTTCTGAAGTCGACCTGGTTGGCGAGTTGGTATAGCGCTGGCCTTCTATGCCCAAGGTTGCGGGTTCGATCCCGGGCCAGGTCGATGGCATTTAAGTGTGCTTAAATGCGACAGGCTCATGTCAGTAGATTTACTGGCATGTAAAAGAACTCCTGCGGGACAAAATTCCAGCACATCCGGCGACGCTGATATAACCTCTGCAGTTACGAGCGTCGTTAAATAAATCATAACATTTAACATTTTGTTTTCTCAATTGTAACATTTCATTTAAAAATAACTTTAATTGAACGTCACCTGTATAATAGCTGTCCATAAACTGTTTGTGGGATTTGGGGACGGCAAAATCTAGCACTGCCTAGGAGCGGCACTATACCTAACTCCGGCTCTGCATAACCTACAGAATACTGTAGAATGTAAATAAAACCATTCCGAAAGCCAATCTCTCTAAGGGACGAAGTGAAAAGCGTTAATGTATCCCATGAAGTTATTTCTATTCACTACATTATACACCAACAGAAATCATGTGCAAAACAAATCAAAATGGTGTTATAGAAGTAGTCCAGTTGGAAAAGCCACCAACACAATTATATCGAAAAGTCTCGCTCACTGTCAATTTAAGTCTTTCTTGATGAATGCAATAGCGAGTAAGGCGATCTGTCATATTATAGTAAAGTACGGTGACTTAGTCGTGGCAAATTATTGAATAGGTTCTTTGAACTGAGGGAGGAAACATCATCGTTCACGGAGGAAGAAGAAAAGTCTGTATCATAATTGAAGAATGAAAAAATGGATTTGTGAACTTGCCTTCTTAATGGAATTATCTGAATGATTTAAATTGTTTTCTACATGGTAACAACAAGATTATTACACAGTTATATGACAGAGTAAAAGCGTTTAATATAAACCACCTTTAATTATGGAACTTTAGCTTAACTAAAAGGATAAGTTACAGCACATTTTTCAATATTAACAACGATATAGGCATACTAGTTTCTTAAGACTTTGGATTTCGAAGAATATGTTCACACATCATGACGATCTGCACCAGAAATTTGATTCGAGATTTAAAGATTAGGAAAATTTTCAATTTGATTTTCAATTAGTATTTGTAATTAGAACTTATTGATTTACTTTACGATAGTGAATTGAAGGATAAAAATCAAAACAAAAGAAGTTATCTGACTTTTATATGAACTTTCCATGTCTTAGATTTCCCCGATTTTACAGACATTCTTTTTCGGATTCACGTAGGCCATCTGTGCGAACAGTAATTTTTTTCCTATGATGAAGATAAACAAGCCATGTCATGGAAGCCAATTATCGGATCACAACTTAAAATGTGCTGTCACATTATGCAGTATACAAACAATAGTTCCAATCGTTGAGAAATTGCTGAGGAAAAAGAGAATTAAACAAATCCCGAAAAATCAGTGCTAATGCCAGTGTTGAGTGGACTGAATGGAGTTAAATTTCTGCATTATTATTCCTAGGATTTTTATGTGTTTTGTTCAACATTTTCCTTAACAGAAGCAGTTTACACATTTACAGTAATTGTCATGCATTACCCGAGTAATTAACATGAAATGTGTATTACATTTCTAAAAGTAATTATAAATGTATTAACTTCTAAATTTGTTGAAAATAGGCTACAATGTTTATTTTTTTTTTTTTCAAATTGCTTAAGGTACTTCATTTAGTTATTTCTATTCAGCCCGTATCTTTTTTCCATCAGAAAACAATCATAAACCTATGCAGTAAATTCATATTTTGGTCCCGCCGCTGAACGTCTTACCTGCCCTGCTACGACTTTCCGCGGCGAGCGGGCAAGGCTTGATGACGACACAGTGCTCTGCGTAGGGGACCAATGCTCTATAACTGTGATAATCACAACAAAACCGGCATAAGTAACATTACGAGTTTTGCTGCACATCGGCCAGTTTTTTCTTCCGTGACTGTACTATTCTATCCTTGTTTAATTATTAATTCTGTCCCACGTTTTATATCGCTACTATTTAATCTAGAACCACACTTTAAATCACTGGTATCAAAATCTAATAGGGCTACATGAAATTTTTAAGATTTTTCTCTTATTTCACTTTTTTTTTCTCTTTTTACTTACTATTGTCCTTACCACTATTTATACATTCATAGGTGCCTTTTATTTTCATTATCCCTCTTAACCCTGTAATTTACACTCTTTAACTTCATCCATTTCTACTGTTTGCTCTAGTACTATCCTTCATATTTTAGCTAATATTTGTAATTCACTACTTCCAAGTTATATAATTTTCTCATTCTCACTCGAATTTCTTCCCAGTTCCAATTTACTGGACTTTCTATACCTCATAATATATATTTGTCCGTATTAATATTGTTTCGACAGGATTATATGTAGTTACAATTTTCAATAAACGGTATACAAAAAATTTCTTATTCTTAACTTATTTAGTTTACTGACCACACATTATTTTTTTCGCTGTTTACACTTCGTCATCTCTTTATCTGCTTCTCTCTTCTACTTACTCTCTTCCCCTTCACTCTTAACATCAAATCATGAAAGCACCTCTTCTTTATAAACGTAATTTTCATTCTATCCTATTTTCCTCTTCTACCACCCAGTTACTCTGGACATTTCACTCTTAGGCTACTTAATTCTCTCACTATGTACAGTTGTCAAAAGAAAAAGTGGCCGCTCTCTAGACACAAAGTTCCCTTCGTGTATTTCCGCTAAAATTCGGAGCAGGCGATGTTACATGTTGTTGGACCACGTGGCCTGATATCTACAGTCAGAATGAAAGTTTTTGCTTGTTAATCTGTAGCGTAATGGTAGCGTTTCCGGTA